>NW_026782107.1:0-150000 GCF_031769215.1 Ylistrum balloti | reverse complement strand
AAACAGATGGTGTTGTCTATCAGGAAACAAGATCCCATACACACACGGTTGGTCATAAACAGAGTTTAATGCTGGATTACTGCCAGCCTTGACTTGCATAATATACTCTTTAAATTCCTGTCAATAACAAGTTCATTGAAGCACGGTCTCCCGATGTATGTGTGGTGAGTACATGTGTTTTCGGGAGGCTGCGATGTATACTTGGAAGTCTCCTTACGACAGTGCGGAATTAAAGCTGACTTTATCGTGCTACCCCAATGAAGTGTACTGTTGCATAAGACAGATAAATCGATTCACATTTACGAAACAGTGCCGCGCTATAACTGCAAGAAATTACCGGAACTTGGTGAAATAATACCTGTAATGATGGCTTTATGTTTCATCGACGATAACCCAAATGCAAAAGTACTCTTCTTAATTCGTCTATATCTCAATTTCTAACGAGTGTCTTTTAATTTGAATTTGAGAATGATATCACCGTCAAAACGATTTTTTTTCAGGTTTATTTGCGCACTGTGATGCAGTTAAGATACGATAAATTTAATACTTGATCCGTGTGGCAGAATAATAGTATCCGGTTTCATCATCGGATTGATTTTCAGAAACCTTTTGTGTGTTCAGGAAGATGGTTCTAACCACTGCTGGGTACAGTGACATGTTACTAACCGTGCACTGACGGGTACAGTAACGTGTTACAAAACATCCATTGACGGGTACGGTGACGTGTTACTTCAGGACCACAAACAGGTACGGTGGTGTGTTCAACAGGACCACTAACGGGTACAGTAACGTGCTATTACAGGACCACTAACGGGTACAGGGACGTGTTACCACAGGACCACTAACGGGTACAATGACGTGTTACTACAGGACTAATAACGGGTACGGTGGCGTGTTACTACAGGACCACTAACGGGTACAGTGACGTGTTACTACAGGACCACTAACGGGTACAGTGACGTGTTACTACAGGACCACTAACGGGTACAGTGACGTGTTACTCCAGGACCACTAACGGTTACAGTGACGTGTTACTACAGGACCACTAACGGGTACAGTGACGTGTTACTACAGGACCACTAACGGGTACAGTGACGTGTTACTACAGGACCACTAACGGGTACAGTGACGTGTTACTACAGGACCACTAATGGGTACAGTGACGTGTTACTACAGGACCACTAATGGGTACAGCGACGTGTTACTACAGGACCACTAATGGGTACAGTTAGGTGTTACTTCAGGACCACTAATGGGTACAGCGACGTGTTACTGCAGGACTAATGGGTACAGTAAGGTGTTACTTCAGGACCACTAACGGGTACAGTAAGGTGTTACTTCAGGACCACTAACGGGTACAATGACGTGTTACTACAGGAACACTGCTGGGTACAGTGACGTGCTATTACAGGGCCCGAATGTGTGTTGATATACTGAAACGGAAAATTAACGATATGTTATTCGAAATTATCAAATTTTTGGCGATAAGCTGTTGTTGTTGATTTCGTTGTAATAAAAGATCGAAGAAGAGTTTGCAGTGTCCTTTATTCCAACCCCGTTTTCTTGAATTCGAATACCTCAAAGACTCCGTTTAATTCGAAGGTATTTCGTCTGTGCGGA
Organism: Ylistrum balloti; assembly: GCF_031769215.1. Classification (NCBI taxonomy): domain Eukaryota; kingdom Metazoa; phylum Mollusca; class Bivalvia; order Pectinida; family Pectinidae; genus Ylistrum; species Ylistrum balloti. The sequence goes on along the minus strand of NW_026782107.1, from coordinate 148,380 downwards.
TTACATCTGAAAACGGTTACAAATAAAAAACGCCTTACTGGCCAAACTTTTCACCAAAATATCTCACTTAAATCGAATAATCGGATAACTCGAAGTATTCCAATGGTCCCTCCGACTTCGAAAAAACGAAGTTCAATTGTTTATCTTAAAATGAGAAATAAAGAATTTTCGTGTCATGTAGTGATAAAGTTTTCGATAAATTCAGCCTTGAGTGAAAACAAAAGCAAGCCAGCCGAATTCAGGATACAGTTTTTCCCCATAGGTATGTCAATAACGTGTTGGTATATTTTACCACGAAACTCTGCACAGCTGTTTTCGTGCGAATTCTATCATTGTTGCTAATTGTTATTTGGTATATTTCTACCTGGTTTTATACTTTTGAGGAAATATGCTTCAGTATATTTCATAATTATGTATTTTTAATCTCTTTAAATGCTAACTTAGAAAATGGTGCAACTTAATTTTTTATGGTGTTTTTCAATTCTCCTTTTCCATTATGTTATTCAAGATCAGTTTAATTGTATGTCTATGTTCTTACGTGCCTTGTTACAGATTCTGCAGCAGAGCAGGCAAAAAGAACCCTTTAAACATGCGCGTTGCAATCTATATTTAGTTTTCTGTTTTTGTTGATTGAACACAAAAGAGCACCTGCACAGGTAGTGTTCAGGAAACAATTATATCTATGTATATTGTGTACTTAAAGATGAAAAGTCAAAATTTGTTAAGAAGGAACAATACAGTAGAAAGTCTTTAAAGTTACTGATCCTTGAAACTTTCTTCTGTGTTTTTATTTGTTGTTGAGTAGTTGTTTCCAAGTCCGTGGGATATGCGTTGACAATATTGCTGTTTTCTGTGTCTGATTTGTGGTGTTCAGGTGGAGGAAGGTTAGATACATCATTACATTACTCATAAAGATTGTATTGAGTTTGTAGGTTAGAAATAAACAACAGTGATACGCAGGTGAAATAGTTAAGTTTTTAGGGGACGAAGTCGTAAATCACTTTTTGCGAACTTGTCCGTTCCAAAACTCAAATCGGCAGAATTTGAAAAGAAAACAAGTTACAAGATACAAGAAGCTTCATTTAGTGTCGTTTATGGAATAACATTTGAACGTTAGCTTTGTGGGCCATTATTGTGGTTGAAATTGCAATTCACTTTCGATTTATTTCAGAAAACTACGCTGTACGTTCTGTAAATCACAAACAAATAATTTATGTTTTTTTTTGTTTCACTGCGCAAAATGTCTCAAGCTATACCATATAAAATCGTACCCCGGACTATATTACTGATATCTAACATTCTTTCAATATTTATATTACAAGAAATTATTCAGTTATTTGTGTTTTTCAACTGTCACGCAATCAAAAATCGTGCCTTTTTCTCCTTGTCTAATTTTCCGACAGCCGTGAATGTTTTTTAAACAAAGAGCAATTCGATTCGCGTGATTTGGACAGTATATTCAAGTCATTGTTTAAACGTACCATTGAAATTGTTACTTGATGAAAGTCGAAATTTACTTCACTCTTGACAAACTTAAATAAAGATAAATAAAGAACGGTGAATAAAGAAGATGTAATCAAAGGGAAACAACTCCATCATTTCTTGATTAACGAATTAATCCCAGTGAATTGTCTCGTCATATTTCAGTATTAGGTTCTATGAACTATTTTCTTGATAATTAAATTCTGCAGTTTTGGTCTTTCATCATCTTCATCATATGACATCAAAAATTGTCTATTGTCCGTAGTTTGTGATCCCTCCGTCTGTTTTTCCAAAATTAAAGTAGTTTTTTTTATTGATTTTCGCAGAAATTTAATGAATTGTTGTTTCATTTCTTATCTTTTTAAAAGTTGTCAGAAAATTTGTTTTCCGTTTTCATTTTTTTACCTCAGTTACAAAAGATTTCCATGGCGGATCGATGTAACCATGTTCTGTATTCATCTGTAAACAAACAACTAACTAACTAGGAGATTAAGACAGAAGAGAACGGAAATATCAATTAACTTACATCATAACGATCACGTGATCACGGGATCAAACTTGTCCCTTGAAGGGAGTTGATTGTCCTTGATTGTGATAATTCCGTGTCTATCTTATTTCAAAATTATAAATACCATAGTAAATTGTGATACTTTTTGAGTCTCAAAACCAAAATGAAATACGTCCGTTAGACACCGGACACCTGGATATACTCCACGTAAATTTGTTCTAGAAAAATCATATCTACTTTCAAAGAATAGATGTTCCCTCAGGGTGATGAATTCATCCGTAAAAGTTTCCACGTGGTTTATAAACCATTCTATATTTTGAGAATCATCCACCATCCTTTTATAGATTTTGATTTTCTTAATAGATCGTCTGTTTCTCTCCTTTCACAGTAGAAGTACAACTGTCAGATACCAGGACATCGTCAAATGTGTCCTCGCGTAAGTCTACCATAAAAACATATTTCCTCTAAGAACATCGTAAAAGTCCGACATTTCTTAACTTTCAATCCGTTGGTGTTATTGAAGTACTTGATGATCGTCACTTGTCAGTCAAGATTGAGTAGAATGCACTGTGACTGGTATGTCTGTTGGAAGTATAATCTGACCAGGTTTGGCGTCGTGATATTATGTCCTGGTTATGGCATTTAAATGTTGTGGTATTTAATAGAATCACCCGTCAGTAGCCCTATTAGCCGTGGACATCGTCTTCAGAGGAAGAAAAACAAACAAAAATAAATAAATGATTAACAAATAAAAAAACAAACAAAAACAAATTGCTAATAATTATCAAATTTGAAAATCAGTTGCATTAACAGCTATTCGAAGTATTTTCTGTCCAATCTCAAGTCATAAGACACTGTATATGCGTCACATTACAGAAGTAAACACAATCTTAAAATGATTTCGAAAAAACGAGGGCAAAAACCTGCATTCCTCGAAATCCATTCGTTGTCATCTGTCACGTGTCAACTGGGAAGTGTTTACACCATAAGTAAGTATACAGGGTTTTTTTTTTACAATTCGCATGATCCCAGTGTCATTTTATCATATTTAAATGGACGAAGGAATATGAAGAGAATTACAAAAACTATTACTTAGGAATAATAATAATAATTCGCGATAAAGTAAGTTTGCTATTAAGTATGTTCTAATGCTAAGACTAAACTTTAAAAGAAAAACAAACAAACAAAAAATGAACAAAATTTGACCTTCTGTAAATCACGATACCGTACCATATAACTTTTCTAATATTAGTTTATACCTTGAGGTACAATTCTTTATGCAAAATACCTTTCTTCGAGTAATTTATCCTTGTGTTCTAGGTTTTAATCTCGTTACATTATATTATATTGAATTAATACATACTACAACAGACACATATCTAATTCACACGGCTAAATTTTAAAATTTTATACAGTGAATAGGTGACATTTGTTTCTTTTAAAAAAATCTTGGGTGTGACACAGTGTGATTAATGTGGTAAAGGCTTGCTATTATGTAACAGAAGCAGAAAATGTTTGAATTCTATTAAGCAGTAAGGTGACTATCGACAACAATGTTTCTCACATCACACGACTACAGATAACACACCTATTTATCACGTGAAAACACATGTATAAAGTCATTAGTACCACTAGAACCAATAAAATAGGGCTCCGAAAGACACTTTATCATCGACACTCGCCAGGTCAATCTGGGTCAAACGAAAGAAATCAAACTCTTTCAAACTAGATATGGATGTGACAACAAAATCACAACATACGCTTATCAGCGGGGATTTCTGAAAAGCTAATTCCAGCGAGATCATGGAATTTTTTCTGACCTGTATTAACCTAAATCTTTAATTAACTTGTTACGTAAGCTTTCCTTCGGCGGTGTACATCTATCATATATATAGAACAACATATACAGAAAGCTTTAGAATATCGAATCGGCGTGTTTATCATGAAGCTTAGTCTCAACAAATTATATGTGTAAGCATGTCAATTATATTCGTAATGCTATTTGTGTTGGGTTGGGTCAGTTTCAGATCTAGAGAAACGTAATACTGTCTACACATTGATATCGATATTTTCAATATACTCAACAGATATTTAACGTCAGCGATTTTTCTGGTCTTCTGAATATTGCAAAAATATTGTTAAATGAAAAATATTTACTTCACACAAAATTATGAAACAAATGAAAAGGATGTAACTTACTATCGACATCTCCTCATCGTTAACCTGATCCTATTATATATAACACCATCAGCACTATATCACACTTATCCGATATGACACGCATTCGTTACAACACCACATTGTACATAACGGAATTGAATATGCTACAAGACAAACGTTATACTCCGATGATTATTATTCTAAACAAGAAAAAAATTGTTTAATTTGTCTGGAGAATCTGAAATCAGGTATGTATAAATACATTTAAATTTGTTTTGCATATTCACTTAAATATTTGAACTGACGGTACCCCTTTTCTACACCGTATTTATATATTTTGATTAATTTCGAAATAAGAAATTTGTATTCGGGATTTTCCTTTATCACGTGGGCTGATTTGTTTTCATCGTAATGTATATGAAAAGGTTGAAGACAATGAAAAAAATCAGTAAAAACTCGGCATGCATATGATAATGTTGCATAGAATCATGCTCATAAATATGTGCCAACTCATCGTGTATTGTTATATATCAATATTAGTGTGTAAGTTTGTCGCCCATTGTTATTTATGTATAATGTATCTGCTGGCCATATTATAATCATACTGTCATGTATATTAAATGTGCATGACTTAAGTAGCAGCTGATTCGATATTCAAGGGGTTGATTACTGTATCATAATTTCTGTGTAAAATGTCGGTAACTTACAAACTCTCCGAACACAGGATTTCGAGGGATGCAAGTTGATGACCTTAAAATCGCAGCTGATTCGATATTCATGTGGTGGATTTCAGTATTATGATTTTTGTGAAAAATTCGGTAACTCATAAACTCTCAGAACACAGGATTTCGAGGGATGCAAGTTGATGACCCAAAGTCGCAAATGATTCGATACTCAAGGAGTTGACTTCTATGGTGGCTGATATGTGCCATTTCGTTATTTCGTTTTTTCGCCGCGAAAGAACGACAAATGTCGTTTGTTCGCCGCGCTAAACATCGTCTTTTCGCAGCAACAGAACGAAATAACGAAATAATGTAAGGCGAAATAACGAAAATGTAAAGTCGCTGTTTGGCGACCCGAAATACTTTGCCCCGCCGTTTGTCGTTATTTCGCGGCGAAAAAACGAAATAACAAAATGGCACATACCAGCCACCATAGACTTCAGTATAATATTTTTTGTCTCATAATGTCTAAAATGAATCTCTTTCAACACAGGGTTTCGATGGATGCAGGTTAATGACCGATGGAAAGTTTATCATCATAACGATTTAATTGGGAAAATATTCCATTTCATTATAAAATTGAGTTGGATATGTTTGGTGTCAGTAGATAAAGCTGTTGGTTCTGTTGTTGTTTACCGTGCTCTCATTTGGGAAAGTGACGTCACTTTCCCGGATTGACCAAAAATTGCACGGCGGGTGTCGCGATGAATCAGAAGACGTTTACTCTTGCGGAACACCTGATCTTATTCTTGGACTTTTTCAAGAGTCGATCTTTCTTTTGTTCATATTTTGCTCTAGTTATACTGAATTTGGTATTTCATATAAACATGTGTCGCTTTGTCTGTCATATGCGTTCCTCTAAGTCTTGTCTATAGACAACTGTCACACTTCGATCAAAATATGTACCCAAGTCATGCATATCAACATTCGCCTTTTCCATGCGTGTTTGTGTGTACCAACTTGTCATGTGTTATACCGTTTGTCTTTTCGTTTTTTTTAATCTTAAATTGCCAATAAACGTGTGTCTTCTTGTCCTCTGTGTTTGAGAAGATTTTCATCCCTTATTTTGTCAACGAAAATATAATTTGTTTTCTGTGTCTTTGGTTTTATTCTATTTAACGTCACATCAACAGCATTGGTCGTCTAAGGACGGCCTCTGTATGTAAGAAGTAAGAGCGTATGTTGAGGCTGTGATTTATAAGCCTCCTTATAGTAGTGCCCATATACTGCCGAAGGCTCAAAGGCTCCAATTCGGTTATATTATACTGATAATGATCGAACCAATCGTTTCACTATCAATTTACAGGGAACAGTAGCTAGCACTTGCATTCCGATTATTCCTTTAAAATTTACTTTCTTATTAAAGTATAATCTTCGAGATTTAAATACATTCTTTCCATCCAGGCCAATAGTGTTTCAAAAACAGTGAGTTAGCTTTTCTACTTGTGTATACAGATCGATAGGTGGTCGTTCAAACCCTTAACATGTTGCAAAAGTGTTTTAACTGTTAGATAAGTAGCTGCTGGAATCCAACTATATTTTATGCGGTAGTGAAGTGTGGGAACACGCCGGACGTACAGTCCGTTCTAGCGTTACGACTTTAAAATTTTGAACCTGGCCTATGTAAGATTGTGATTGATTTGTTCATTTCAGTTATGTCTGAGTACGAGCAATTTACAGATGAGGATTCCTGTCCGGGTTCTCCATCGTCTCTTCGACAGCAAGCGGGTATATTCATTAGTTATTCATAAATCCTCGAGGAGATTGATTTGCGTGTGTGTGTGTGTGAGAGAGAGAGAGAGAGAGAGAGAGAGAGAGAGAGAGAGGGGGGGGGGGGGAGGGGGAGGGAGAGAGAGAAAAGAGACAGACAGACATACAGACAGACAGACAGACAGTGAAATTCTACTGATATGATAATCTAAATAATCTATCTATGTTAGTTGTAATCATATTCAACATTCGCCCTGAATTTATTCCATTAGCATCATGATAACTATAATTAGTTTTTGCGTGTCATGAATATAACAACTATTGCGACTACACAAATCCGTTATTATGATAAATTGATATTGCACTAAAATTGGGTTGTACCAAAAATAAGTACGTTTACAACATTTCTGCGCGTGTCTTTTGAAAACAGAAACTACAAAGACTGTCTCATTACGTATTTATTTGTAAAGTTATTTTAAATTCGACAAACCGGTAAAATCGTTACCTTTTCCATTCTTTTCTCCACTTTTTCACAGTGTTTGCCACGCAGACGTTCAGAACTCAACAAAACTTAAATATCATTATTCTTCCATACACAAATGATATTGTCTGGTATCAACACATCAACGAAGAACATCCCTACGTCTCTAATATATCTTGTTAATATCAGTTAGCCTTATTTTTAATGAACAATGTAGGTGATTAATTCACAACTAACACGTTTGTCTCTCTGTATTTATACACTGTTTTAGTCTGTAGCAGTGACTGTCCTCCGCCATATTTCCCACCCACTGACGAAGGCAATGCATTGTATACATGGGGAGACAATACGTCATCTGGGTCTAATGTTGCGTCATCACTTCCAAAAGGTATTAAATTAATCATTATAATATCTAACAACATTTGTAGGTAATTACATTTCTATGTAATTACATTTCTTTGTAATTACTACATTATCTTTTACATTATAGAAAAGTAGCAAATGAAACATTTCATAAAAACTATTTTCACAGAGAAAATAAATAATACATGAACTTTTATCTACAGATGATGGACCTAAACCTCCCCCATACAGTCACGTCGCCAACGATGTAGCTCCATCTTTTGATTTACAGGGTACGCACTTTCGACAGAGTTAAATCTGTATAAATATAACTTGCCAGGTCGATGTTGGTAGAGATATTTATGAAAAGTCGTATTATTAAAATAACATGTTAGAGATCTTTTGTATATATCTATGAATTTATTTAAAGAATGTAATGGTTTGTACAAAAGACACTCAAATCCAAATCGCATTTCAATACAATTTAGAATTATATACAATAATGATACATGTCCTAGTTTATAGTTATTTGCATTTTTCCGTAACCTGCTTGTCACACTTTGATTCATTCGAATAGTGACACAAGTCAGAATATACTCATGTGTTGAACATTGTTCTAAGATTATCTCGTTTATGAAAATTATAAGATTTATTGAATTATGGGGCTCGTGGACATCCCCATTTAGATTTTGAATACTCTTTCGTTCACTTAGCATGTTCCTCAGTCGCCTTCTCTGCGTCAAACATAAGGCCCTTAGACTAACGAGTCCCGGAACGAAACAGCTGTATGATGTTTGACTTTACTGTATCTCACTCTAAATTTGTATTGAAAAATACTATTCACTTGTGTGTCATTTGTACTGTCTTTAAATGTTTCGCAATAAAATGAAAATATTGTCTTGAATATGATACATGACGTCTTAAAGTTACTATTAAAGTTGTATTAACTTGAAGAACTAAACTAATACTTACGCTTCAGTACCTTATATATCATTATGATTTTTTTGTTGAACTTTGGTGACTTTTTTTTAATATTTGAGTTTATGAGTTTCCTCTATTTGTCTGCAAACAATAGCATTTGATATACGTCGATATTTACTCACCACGAATGATAGTCCATTGAACTTCGAAACATCGAAGTTTGACACTATCTAAATTTAGATACGGACATTATCCGGAAAAAAAGCCGGTGTGAGAAATATGAATTGTGTTACTATGCTACTATGTTGAAAAATGTCCAAACAGCAATATTTAATTTTCATATTTGTATGATAGATTTAACCCCCAAGTTTCTAATAACTCGGCAAGTCACGTAATTACTTTTGTAAATTTATTTTTAAAATGTGTGTATTTTTTTTCAATTTTTTGACAGGCACGGAGTCCGGACATCCTAATAACAACATATCTGTACCGTCGTATACAGCCACTGACACAAGTGTTGTCATTCAACAACCCAGCAGCATTGAACTGCCATCAGTAGTAATTATATTTGTATGATACGGGTCAATGACATAATATGTATATACATATGAATGAAATGTACCAATGAACATACAATGACAAATGTTTCGTAGCTTTGAAATCATCCAACCTTTTTGACATTTGAAAACAAACTTCAACAAATTTACAAATGAAAACATATGGAAAAATAACGTAAATGTGTGGTTTTGATGCATAATTTTGATTTCGCAGATCTCGCCACCTAACGACTATCTGGGCTGGTCTATATGTGGTTGTTTATGTTGCGTGTGGTCAATCGGAATTTGTGCCATTATCTCTTCCTACGACGTAAGTTTCCTGGAAACATATATCATGGTGCTACACTTTAATAAGATTTTGAGAGTATGATTTATTGAACAATTTTATGTTTTCTGCAAATAGGTATGCGTTATTCAACCAAATAAATTGTATGTTTTATTCAACAAATTTAATTGTATTTAGGGGAAAACTATACTTTATTATGGGATTTTCAGAGGTATGCTTGCTGGCGATGCGTAGCTGTTACAGTAACATTGATAGAACGCCACGAATTTCAAAACAAAATAGGGTTATCCATTTTCATATAAATTGAAAGCAAAAAATGAAAGATTATAAATTTCGTACTAGTTTGTGTATAATGTCACAAATCTGAGTTTTCAGACATGAGGGCAGTGATATTGAAAATCATACTATTGTTTATGACGTCATCTTTATGATGTGTCTATGTCAGTGACGTCATGAACAATCGTCATACATGCTAGATATCTAAACCAAAAAAATAAGTCGTGATTATATATAAGTTATTTTCATTTGCCAATACAAAGTGTCTTGTTACCTCTTGAATGCATTATCATAACAAATGAACTATGTGTCTTAAATGTCTTCAGCTTCAGATGCAGCTTCTAATTAAGAAATAAGGCTTTCAGACGCGTATTGTCAGTTTCAGTAAATGGATTCTGTTTCATTTCAGTCACGACGAGCAGCTTCCAATGGAGACATGACAAATGCTAAAGCCAGTTCAGTGTGTGCTTTGAGACTAAACATCATCAACATGATATTCGGAGTGGTTATAATAACATATTGTTTACTTAGGTTTGGACTTGGTTTTTGATTCGTTCGGTCTCTATCTAGTTTTTTCGTTGGAGACAGTTGCATTAGAATAATTGAAAATGGTACTTGGAACTGACATCAAGGAATAATAACTTCCTACAAATATGCTGTAGGATTGTATAATATCGGTCTTATGTCTAAAGATAGTATGTCAGCTGTTTACCTTTAGTATTTTATTAATTTGATTAAGACCGTGTCTGATTGGTAAAAGGTGTTGTAAGTCATAGTAAGTTTTTAATAAGGCTTCTATACTAACGGAAAAAAGAAACGCAAGTTTTTGTCCGGTGGTAAATATTTCATATGTTTTATGGATGATCATATCATTGTTAAGATGTTTATATTAATTCCTCATTACTGATTAAAATTTGATAAGTTCTGTTGTCTTAACACAGACGGCGTTGGCATGGATATCGTTTAAACGTAGATACCCTACGCCATTTCCTGATCAAAATCAATAGCAGGTGTGCCCGCGTTGAGCTGCAGTCGCTGCTCTAACTCTCCTTACCATTGACCCCATCAAATTGTTTATGGTCCTTTGTGGGATGTTATTCCACTCCTGAAGAAGGGCCTGCGTGAGCTGAGCGACATTGTTTGGGACGCGCTTCCAGAGCCTCCTGTCCAGCTCGTCCCACAAATGCTCGATCGGGGACAGATCTGGACTGTAGGGTGACCAGTCGAGTACTGGGACATTGTTTTGGTTGAGGAAGTTACGACACACCCTAGCAACGTGCGGCCTCACAATATCCTGCTGCAACGTAAGGTTTCGCGCTTGGATTAATGGAAGGCCATGAGGAATGAGGAACGATTCCAATATCGGACGGCTGTAAGATTGCCTTGGATAATCACGAGAGGTGTTTTCACGCCGTGAGAAATCCCCGCCCAAACCATAACAGACCCTCCCCCGAATCTGTCGTTTTCTTTAACGCATGCGTCAAAATATCGCTCACCGCGACGTCGATAGCAACGTTTTCGTCCATCTGACCTATACAACGTGAACCGAGATTCGTCCGTGAATAACACACGTCTCAAGCGGGCCAAGCAAAACCGATTTGGTGCATGTGCACGCAGCCATTGCATTCGACGTTGACGTCGCCAGGTTGTAAGTTGCGGACCAATGTAGGGACGTCGTGGCCTTAAATTGAACTCCCGCAACCGATTCCTAACTGTTTTTGGACACACACGGCAACCATGAGTGCCTACAATATGACTTGCCGTCTCCGTCGCTGTCTGAAATCGGTTACGTAGGTGTGACAGACGTATGCCCTGATCTTGACGTGGCGTCGTAACGCGCGGACATCCGCTCCTGGGACGGTCAGCTAATCTTCCCGTGGCCCTGAGACGCCCAACGAATCGAGCTATCGTTGACTCATGGACTCCAAATTGCTGGGCGACGAGACGTTGCGATTGGTCCTGTAGAATTCGGGCAATAGCCATACCCCTATCAACTTCGGACATTCGCGGCATGCTGCTTTTTAATCGCCTTGGAATGAAATGTTGTGCACTGGATGTGTGCTGTTCAAAACTTGGATTTGGTATGGTTTTCAAGTTGATAGCACGTGGTAGTGCTACGGACGCACGCTTTGTTGGAAAATCTGTTCAAATCGTTCAGCGTCGCCCGTGGTCATGGTTGACCGAATTTAAACCGACGATTACTTAGACAGTACACTGAGATATATATGTGTCACATTTCACAACATTTGGTCTACGGATAAAAAAGTTATATTACCAAAACTGAACTTGCGTTTCTTTTTTCCCGCTAGTATATTATCATCTCAAAATCTACAGAAAATTTACAAAATATTGTTGACAGGTGTCATGAGTGTTAACGAACAATTAACGCCAAAGATAGGATTTATGTTCTGAATAATATTACGTGCTAATGGTATGCAAGTTGATCACAAAGATAGGAACTCTCCTATTTATTCTTGATTTACTTATTGCTTTTATCGAGTCGTTGAGAAGATAAAACAATATGACCGTAAATACACTACATCCTGTAATTTCGTGTTTACTGTCAATTAACATCCTCGAGCTTCACTGCGTAAAAAGCTTGCGTCGATCTTGCTTTGAATCTAATTGCGACATCCTCGATGTGACGTCATTTTAAAAAAGTAATCTCTTTTTCTGCTTATTTTCTATGTAGATAACATTGAGCTAATAAAACTGTAATATTTATTTTCTCTTTTGTAGTTGTGGTTACTAAATCACCTCGTGTAAAAATTGAGATCACTGTTATAATAATAAAATATAAACTTTATTTATTTTACAACAATTGCGAAACAAGTTATGTCAACTTATACTAATCACTTTTGTTGGCCCGGATGTAAGCGCGCGAGGGGTCTTATTGTGGGAGGAAACCGGAGTATCCGGGGAAAACCCACGTGGTCGGGCAGGTGACCCCTTACCTTTTCACGTCCGTTCCGGGAATCGAACCCCGGTCGGCCAGGTGAAAGGCGAGTGCGTTACCACTGCGCCATCCGTGATTTTCAGCATCGGGGTCCTAGTTCTAGACAATAGTTTATAAAAAGTGTAGTTACTACTCACTTATTTTTGTTCAGCATTGTGGTCGTGGAATGACTGAGTCAAATGCTATCGGTATATTGTAACCGGGAGAATTTGCTGTTGGCTGGTCTTCGGCAGTACACGTCAGGGTATAAGCACTGTGAAATCGGTTTCGGTTCCGCTCTATCAAAAGAAATCTTACACAAACATCAAGCAACTTCCCATAAACACACGCTCAGCTCGCATACACATGGAAAACCGCCCTTAAATTACCAAAGCTGTTAAAAGTATGCTGAAAAGTAGGAAACTAAATCAGACCAAACCTTACGGAAGATTATACAAAAGACACACAAGTGAATAACACCTGAATACATTATCCAAATGTCATGACAGACCACGTCAATCAATGTTTTGCGAGTTTGCGTCTCGAACTCCAATAAAAAAATTGAGGTCATCAATATTTTTTCGATATACTTCAACTTTCATGTCCTTTACGATTGCCTTTTTCGACTTCTGGGAGCATTGATCCTGTAAATTTTAACGTTTATTGTACCTTTCTGTCGAACTGTCAATTAAACCCATACACCTGCCCACAACCATCATCTACTGTTAACATTTCAAACTCAACTCCTGCATCTTCCCAAAAAGCATGATCTTGTGAGGCGACGAAACTTAAAGTCTATATATTTTCAAACATCTTCCTAATGTCCCCTTTTGCATATCTTCGATGCTCCAGAGGTTACAATCACTTCGCTCGCTGCACCCCTGGAACATGTCATGGCAAATTTGAAGGCACAAACGCGAAGCATATCTTATTATTAAACTGTATTCAAATATCAATGTGCAAATTGCCGCAACTTGGGTTCGAAAATAGGGAACCTCAATTAAGAGGCCACCTCTCTATAAAAGCCACTTTCATAATTTCGCAACAGTGGCCGTTTAATACAGGTTAGACTGTAATTTGATTGGTCCCAGAAAAAAAACTGACCAATCATAGGCTGATACGCCCCTTTCTGAAAATTACAAAGGAGCGACATCCTACTTCAAAACCATTACAATATACCGCTATGCGACCTCGAGATTGTTTTGATGTACATCAAGGGATCAAACTAGTATTTTTGTCTTGTCCACAAGATGTCGCACATGAAACCTTCAATTTTGTCATGCTTCTTCATGTAGCTTCTGATTCTTTGCTTACCGTTCAGCGATATGGAAGCGTCATGACTGCTTTTCCTATTGTACGTATGATGGAACCGGATTGATTGTCCTGCTAGCGGTATACTTAAGCGTTATAGAATTGGAAATTGATGCACGGCCCGCTCTATCACAAGAAGCCTTACACGATGACACTGCAGCCACCCACAACCACACTCATTTTGCATACATTGGGGGACAATTCTTAATCAGCCAAAGCTGTTTTGTAGGACTTTGACAAAAATAAAACCGAACAAAAGTAAACCCATGGGGTCAAACTTTGGATCACTTACTAAATTGAGATTTATAACATCTTTGCTCTACCGACTTCCATATTTTATCAAATGGTAACACTGAATTCCTTGTTTGTGGGAATTCGTCTCGTCTTCGGTGCAGTTTTTATTGTAAAATGAAAAAGAAAAAAATATTCTTACATCTATGTCTACTCTTTTCTGTGTTACCTCCAGAGATTTTCTGTCGTACAAGCAAATGCTAGAGCTCGGTCAAATGTTGTATCTCCCTTCTTTTCAAGCAACACGTAATGTAATTATGTATGTTTAGCTGTTACACTTAAGAAAAGGGAAATTGAGCTTAAGATCTTTTGCAGACCATGCATACCACTCTGTACTTGTTACTTTGATATATTAAATGTAATATTTGTCTCTGTCTAAAACCTAGCAGGGAGCCTGGACCTGTTGGGTGTTTATGTATACAGGTATGTTTGTTTTGTGGTGTCAATAAAAAAAAGAAAAGAAAAAAGGAAACCAAGGTGAAGACAATTAAATCAGTCGATTTGCTTTTAATTTCATATAAACACAAATATATAACGTGCTTAACACTGGAGCAATTAAATGTACGAAAACCAATAACAAAATTGTATCACGTGATCATTTTCTCGAACCAAAAATCAGACACCATTTCTGTCTTTTCAGACTCTTGGTAATCAGCTCTACGATCTACCTGTAGCTTAATGATGAAAATATCCTTAAACTATCAACCTGTGGTAAGTTCTTTCACTTCCATACATTACGTAATTAGGAATTTAATTTCGTTATCTCACGGTCCTCGTCGCTTTTAAATGTCAAATCTTTAGGACCAATTCGGTAGTTACAAAAATAAACAAGCAAAATTATTTTTCCAGCATCATGATGTTGCATTTTTTTCTCTCAATCAATTGAACGTGCACAAATAGAGACCAAATGAAGTATTCAATAAAATATGAAATTTCCAAAGAATAGTAATTATTATTGAAATGACGATTTCAAACATCAGCTATCAAAAGGCAAAGTAATCACATGTCTGCCATTGGTTTTCCAATAAGTCCCGAGATTCATCCGTGACAATTAGGGGTCAAAAGAGTTGACATATAAAATCCTGTCATTTTTGGGAAATAGGTCATCTTTAAGTTATGTAACTCATATTTAACTCTGAAAATGGAAAAAAAGGTAATATCATTATTTTGTATAAGTCTCACTCAAGCTGTACACATATTGTAAACAACATGCAAATCAACGTCCTAGTGGCTTTATCGTTGAATAAGTTGCCATCTTCCATGGTACATGTAGGCATCCCCATCGAAATTCTAGTGCTTTCCTCTGCCCATTTGGCCATTCTTCGCTCTGTAGCTGACATTGTAGCATTTTTTCAACCTTCTAACATTTTCCAACCTTGGCCGATTCACTTGGGAAGCCATTTTTGTTTGCTGATGAGGTGTGTTGTGCGCATGCGTTATAATATACGGCTCAAAACCTTAGATATGCACATCTCTTTCTGCTTCGGTGTTCGTTTTAACTGACATCTATACAAATAACTTGACCGTACAACAAAGTACAACAATCCTCCCTCCAGGGAAGTCTCACTAGTTTTGTTATCATAACATGGCCTGAATGTTACGTCACAATTAGTAAAAACGTTTGTTTCAAAGTAAATGAAAATATTTATTGGCAAGTAGAATTTTTAAGAATATTCCTATAAGTTTGCATGTAATGAACTGTTTACTTATTTTAGCAAACAAATTGCACAAAAACTAAACAGAATTTTGATCGACGGCGAGAGATTTTACTAATATTGATTGGAAACCATGTATCGCTGTTCCTGAGGTGACACGTTTGACATATACATGCAATGATAATAAAGACAAAGGTGAAAAAGTTTTGACGTGATGTCACTTTAAGGATTATTCATGTCAAACAGCTTAGTTGAAAGCTCTTCATTTATGTTACCTTGTAGTTTCCAGACAACTGTATCTTTGGTAAAGCCAATACATGTACTTCATTAATTCTTATTTCGACAAAAGCTTCCGAATTAACAATTTAGCCCATGTAGGACCGGACGGAATATATGCCTTCTGTATCTCACTGCGTGTCACTAGTCGCGCCTAATTGTGAAATCTCCTGCAAAATCGAGTTATTTCTTTACGACTTCCCTATAAGAAGATATTGAGATAATACGAATCAGGAACATTTAAGTAGTAACAGGTACAATACATTTTGTACAGACACTTGTAAAAAATAGTTAAACATTGTAAATTATTGAGTTTGATAAGATTAGCTATGGGTAAAACTTTTTTTCTTTTCTAATAGTTGTGTTTCGTGTTTAGCTTTACTATTGGGATAAGATCGTCCAGAACATCTGATTCTGTATGAAACAATAAGAAAATTGTTTATAGATATTAAAGATATTCACTTACATGATTATATTTCACTTCAGTCTCACCAAAAAGAAAGGCGTGGAGACGTACGAGGAGCTAAACGCTATGCTGGATATGTTTTAGGAGGATTTCACCTTCAGATAATTACATATACTTTAAATACTATTATACTTGTTTTAAAACCGTCTTGTACAGGGCTAGCTTACAGCTTTGCCATAATTATCCCATATCATAACGTTTCCATAAAAAATATATAATATCACTTTTTTATCATCATACTTGCCAAATTGTGCTGATTTTGTGTTATTTTTTGTCATATTTGAACCTCTTACATTGTTTTTTTCATTTTTGACTCCACGCTGAAAACGGCTAAGTTCATTATTCTGAACAACAAAAATATTTATTTTTTTTGTCCAGGTTTGGTTCGGTTAATAGATTCTAACGCTATTACAGACATATTGTATTACACTCGTCAAACTTCAATCTATTTCCTTTTTAACGGCTCTGTCACATTTGCACGTATTTAGGATTCCATCATCCTGCCTTCATTTACTACTTGAAGCTATCAACCAACATGGCATTTGTGCGAACAATAACTATGCATATAAAACTATTTAAAGTTATTTTCAGTATTTGCTAAAGATAAATTTGCTGTACATATTGAAGCGTCGTCGATCTAGTTGGATAACTTCCAACTTCTTAACATATTCGATGTGTGAAAGTACAATTATGAACCTTAAACACACAAATCATATTTCAAAGCATTTCTACGAAACTAGTATATATTGCTGTTGATGAATTCAGTATTTTGTGTTACAAATGCAACATATGTTCAACATTCTAATGTTTCTTTGGAAATATTCTTGGTGATGTTCTCTAAATGTGTTGGTTCCTGATGATTTTGGCTATTCTGATTGTGTACTAATTGGTCTTGCAATACAGTTAATTTCTCCTTTTCAGCAATACACAATTATTTTGTTCTTAAAAGTTAAAGGTTCGTTCAGTAAGCAACAATTCTTTTTATTTGATCCTATTTTGGGCGGCAGGAAAAAGTATTTTTCGAAAGACTGATTTTTGGAGAATTTTTTTTTTCTGTTGCTAAAGAAAAAAAATGAATTATGTCGCAAATTGTTTAAGGCTAAGCCATAGAATTATTGGAGTATTTAGTTAGACGATTGTACCAAAACCACACAACTGAATGCCACCGTTCAATACTGTTTTAGATACAGGAGAGGTAAACAAGGAAACGAACTACATCATACAGTTGTTTCGTCTCTGTATGAATCATCAGCAATGCTAAGGGCCTCAGAGGCAACTGAAAAATTAAAAATATCGACTGAAAAAATGTCAAAATTTAGATGTTGGTGTGTATTAGCCTCATAATTCGAAAACTTTCATATATATGGTAATTTTAAGAAAAACGACCATCAAGTACATATGCCAAACTTGAAATGATCGTGAGATGGTCTTGATCAAGTATTGATTTTTGTCGGGTCGGTCCAAAAATTAAGTTTGGCCTCCACCTTGAAAAAAAATTTAAAATTTTCTCAGTAATACGTGCGCAACTAAGATCAAATTTTGTGAGAATATGGCGATGTTGTTGATTGTGTTGCCTTAACTGCGAAATCTTATCAGAATTGTTTTAATCGTTTATTAACCGTTCTCGCCTTCACGACTGCTGTACCATTATTTATAGGTCTGTACAGTCGGATGACTGTTAAGGACCATGGGTCGCATGTTTCATTTTCATTCTCTGTATTTATTTGATAAGGTAATTAGGTATTACTTATAAAAACAACAATTTATCAATTCAGCATTTTTAGCAATTCAGACCAAATCAAACCAGGAGAGCCATACAGGTCATATAGACCTAATTGTTTTCATCTCCGGGAGAAGATTTTAGCTTTGAGAATGGCTAATCTTCAGCTTTTATCAACGTAAGATAAATATATATGAATCAGTAATTGGGCCTTATGACACCTATCAACAAATATCAATAAGGCTTTGATCTCCAGAGTTTGTGTTACTACAGAAATATAATCAGTAATTAAGTGATGAACACTGCCTACAGCTGGTAGTTTTGACAGGTTCGATGACGCACAATAACGTATAGATCCTAACTCATTGTTTTACTCTTGTAATCTTATATTTACTTGACACGATGTATGGCACATAATGAAAAATGATGCAAAAGCATAACAATAGAAATTAGCTGCAAAATAATAAACTTTAATTTATTTTACAACAATTGCAGTTTTATGTTAATCATTTTTGTTGGCTCATATGAAAGCGCATGAGAGGTCTTACTTTTGGAGAATCGGAGTACCCAGGGAAAACCTACGTGGTCGGGAAGGTGACCCCTTACCTTTTCCCCTCCATTCTGAGAATCGAACCCCGAACGGATAGGTGAAAGACGAGTGTGTTATCGCTGCGCCACCCGACCAC
The DNA here is from genome assembly GCF_031769215.1 of Ylistrum balloti. Lineage (NCBI taxonomy): Eukaryota > Metazoa > Mollusca > Bivalvia > Pectinida > Pectinidae > Ylistrum > Ylistrum balloti. Next base: position 129,595 of record NW_026782107.1, on the reverse strand, counting down.
AGAAGGCGTGTGAACGAAGGGAGGTAACTTGTAAATAAAATATGTCCAGGGCTTCAACTATACAGAAGTTGAGATCAAACGGCAACTGGGAACTTTCACCAATAGAAGTTCGTCGATACTGACATGATAAAACATGCTGTCATGTTTCTCGTACAAATATCTTTTAGCATACTTTGTTGTCCAAAGTGAATTTCTTCCAAATGACAACATAATCATGTATCAAATGCTGAAACCGTCATAAAATAAATGCCGGAATAAAATATTATATTATATTATATTATTATATTATATTATATTATTATATTATATTATTATTATTATATTATATTATATTATAAAATATTATATTATATTATTATATTATATTATATTATATTATTATATTATATTATTATTATTATATTATATTATAAAATATTATATTATATTATATTATATTATATTATATTATAAAATATTATATTATATTATATTATATTATATTATTATATTACATTATATTACATTATATTATATTATATTATAAAATATTATATTACATTATATTATATTATATTATATTATATTATATTATATTATATTATATTATATTATATTATATCATGACATTCTTAACGGCCCGTCAACACATAAAAGGTCATTAGGGCCATCAGCCGGTAAGTACATCTACTCTTAAAGGAAAAGAGCTGTCAAAATCAAGACAAATTGATATTGTAAGTTTAGCAAAAAATCATATTTAAACAAATATATGTAAGATTTAACAAACAGTCGTAAAAGAATGGCCTTACCAACAGAAAAAAGAGCAAACAATATGAAATCAAGGTAGATGTGAACTGTTAAAGCTCAGGGGAAAATGGATTTGGGAAGAACAGATATCAGGATATGTGCCAATTGCTTGAAACGGAAATGACGTTTTGTAAAAAAAAAACATCATTTAGGAGCACTTGTTTTCTTGTAGTCAAAAATCGAGGTAAGTGTCTGATTGAAGCTCTGTCCTTGACTTTTTATTCTGTACATGTTGCGTACACATGATCAACATTGTCAACATTTTTTTCAAATAATTGTTTAATTTCAGGATGATGTTCTAGTTCACCATTCACTGAATACAGTTTAATTATTTTAAGAGTCATGAGCCCAATCACGTTTAAACTGATAGAACAAACAAAGCTATATTTGCCTTAGCCTTGAGAACTGAGATTATTAGTTTCTGAGATATGATATTTGCTTCTTCAGCCTTACCTAGTTTTTTCTTTCTTCTATTTTCTTTCTGTTTTGGGTTTTTTTTTAAATTATTTTTTTAACATCCATGTCAACAAATCTAAATTCCCAACATGCTTTTATCACAAATTTACTCTTCCGAAATTGTCTTTAAAAGATTTTTTTAAAAATGGAATTGAAGCCGAACTAACTATTACAACTCCTCACAAAATTACAATGGATCTTATATATTTTGAGCTATAACGAACAAGTTATAAAAGGTGAGTACTACTTTTAAAGTTTATCAAAGTTCCACGTACATTGAAATATCGAAAACCAGACATGATATATCTAACTGGAAAATTTGAATCCATTGTTTCTTGTTTGTTCAGATCACAACTAACATTTTCTTTATGATTGATTCGGTCCTTTTCCCGGTGTTTAAAACACAGAAGGAAATTACAACTATCCAAATGTTCATCCTCCTGATGTTCAGTAAATTGTCGGTTATAATCGCAAATATTTACAAAATTTACAGACCGTTTTCTTTATAGTAAAGGGATGGTCGATAGTAAGACCTACATTTTCTATAACTGATTACTTAAGTCAAATCTTCATGGATGATTTTGCTCTCTAAAATACTCAGTTACACGATTTTTTTTATAGAACTTGGATGTTCATGAATTTAACGTTATCTGCTCCACGTAATTGACCGCTCATTCGGAGAACTGCCCTGAGTCATTACTTAAATATGATAGTCTCTTAATCTCTGTAAATACCAGAGAACAACGGTCATTCATTCAAATTACACAGACAAGTCAGGCATGGTATGATATTTCTAGATAGCAAACCGAAACATTATCCACAAACAAGTGTTAATGAGTATATGCCCATAAAAGGAAATAGTAAGTTTTACATCTCAGATTGGATGGTATTTTTTAATGTTATCTGTTAGAAAACTTGAAGTTGAATTTTCTTTTGCTCTTCCCTTAACTTTTTTTCAAAGTCCATCCAAATGCTGATAGTAAAACTGAGTTATGCATAAAATTTGGACCAAACTGCTCATTACTGCTCAAATAGTACTAGAGCTATCTATTCCGTTGGTGAACTGTTTGTTAATATGTAATGTACTAAAGGGAATTACGTTATAATAAGATTTTCATCAAAACTGTATCTTATAGTTCCGTAACGAGTTCAACGGTTTCTTAGTAGAGAGTTTCTATATAAACGTCCGAAAAGTGTTTTTTACAGATCTCTCGAAATCGTTTTATGTGATTTCATAACGAGTTCAAAGGTTATTTGAAGAAAGTGGTGACACACACACACACACACACACACACACACACCCTCACACACACACACACACACACACACACACACACACACATACATACATACATACATACATAGAGATTGTATGTTGTCTGTATATTATATGGAGACAGCAGAGTATTGGTACTTGTGCTTTTTTTTTTAAATGCATGGAGTTTGTGAATAAATATAAACAGTTATAAATTTTTATCACCGGTAATTAAGTAATTATTGAAGTGTGTTTGAATGTCATTTCAGTGTTTAGGTTACGTATTGATTTAAACACTTTAGATATATGCAAAATGTCAAACCCATTAATAGAGATGATCATGTCGACAAATATGTTATAGCATCGCATGGTAGCGAATACATTTAATTATTTACCAGAAATCCCATTGACAATCTAGGCTAACATCGTTCTTATTTCCACACAGCCTATAAAAACTGAGAGTAGTTACTGTTGTAAGCCTTATTCCCGCTCCAGCTAGATCCTGAGTCGATCATCATGGACGGTCCCCTGACAATGATGAGTATGTCTAAACATTTTTTTTTCATTTTTGTAAACAGAACTGTATATGAAATTGATTGCATTCAATGTTAAATAGTCTTCCTTAAGTATTGTCTTCCAAAAGTTACGTGATAAACTTGTGTGTGTGTCTTATTATTATTTTTTTTTATTTTTTTTTGTTTTGTTTTGTTTTTGTGGTTTTTTTTTTAAAAAAAATTATTGTTTTTGTTTGTTTGTTTTTGTTGGAGGGGGTCGCTTTTTTTCTTTTTTTTTTCTGTATTTTATCACTTTATCATTTTTGCGACTTTTTTTTATCCCACAGCACGGTCATTTATGTTAGCATTAACGGTGTCCACCGTAACAGGCTTATGGCATTCAAAAAGGGAGTCTTGGTCTGCGTTACCATTGCGACGAGAAACCCAACTGCTTGAATGTACATCTTACGTACAGTTACAGCAGATGGTGAAGAACAGTTTCAATGAACATCTGTGGAGTGCATTCGACCATATAGCTCAGACAGGAAAAGCTGTGACGTCGGATGGTTTACGTGTTTTTTCGAATCAGTTGTGTAGGTGAGTGTATGTTTTCTATTTCATTCCTTTCCATTTACTTTATTAGATTTATTCCTTTCCATTTACTTTATTAGATTTATTCCTTTTCATTACTTTATTAGATTTATTCCTTTCCATTTACTTTATTAGATTTATTCCTTTCCATTTACTTTATTAGATTTATTCCTTTCCATTTACTTTATTAGATTTATTCCTTTCCATTTACTTTATTAGATTTATTCCTTTCCATTTACTTTATTAGATTTATTCCTTTTCATTACTTTATTAGATTTATTCCTTTCCATTTACTTTATTAGATTTATTCCTTTTCATTACTTTATTAGATTTATTCCTTTCCATTTACTTTATTAGATTTATTCCTTTCCATTTACTTTATTAGATTTATTCCTTTTCATTACTTTATCAAATTTGACCTTTTTATTACTCAATGAAATTTAATTATTTCCATTAAGTCATCTTTTCGTTACTTAGTAACTTTTCCATCGCCACGCCACGCCACTAGTGAATTCATTAAGAAATTGATTTGTAAACATCAGTAAGATACCAGGATCAATTGTCGTATCATAAACTATTAGCGTTTATTTTGACAAGAAAAACCTGATAATGAAATAATTAAAGATAGTTATATATGCAACTAATAAGTAGTGATATGGGAATCAGCTAAAATCCGTAATCGATTATTGGTTACAATCGGATAGACTGTCTGATGTAGTTTATCGATTATATTATCTGCTATCTGTGTGTTCAATATTCATTGAAAATGTATGCATTCTTCATTAAAGTAATATTTTCTATTTTTGTACCTTTGAGCTAAAATACCTCATTTACCTAAAATTTGCTTAATACTAAATATCATTGGAAATTGGCATATTTATTATGCATTATATGAATTATGTTTTTGTTAAAAACACAAGAAAACATTGATGTACCGATGATCGATTATAAAAAAATTAATCGATCATCGCATCAGATGAGATAAAACGATTAGACAATCGATAGTAACCGATCATCGTATCATCACTACTAATTGGATAATAATGTTAAACAATAAGAAGCGTTAAGGCAGACCTTGAAATGATCACCCGAAAATCAGAGAAGCGAAACATATGTAATATGTCTATATCCGTTTGGAGTGCCTAGAAATTATCACCCGAAAATTAGAGACGCGAAATATATTTAATATGTCTATATCCGTTTGGCGTGACTGGCAATTATCACCCGAAAATTAGAGACGCGAAGCATACGTAATATGTTTTATCCATTTGGAGTGCCTAGAAATTATCACCCGAAAATTAGAGACGCGAAGCATACGTAATATGTTTTATCCGTTTGGAGTGCCTAGAAATTATCACCCGAAAATTAGAGACGCGAAGCATACGTAATATGTTTTATCCGTTTGGAGTGCCTAGAAATTATCACCCGAAAATTAGAGACGCGAAGCATACGTAATATGTTTTATCCGTTTGGAGTGCCTAGAAATTATCACCCGAAAATTAGAGACGCGAAGCATACGTAATATGTTTTATCCGTTTGGAGTGCCTAGAAATTATCACCCGAAAATTAGAGACGCGAAGCATACGTAATATGTTTTATCCGTTTGGAGGGTTTTTTTTAATTTTGATTATTTTCATGAGATGTTGATAAAAACATTGTTTAGAAATAAATTGCTTCCACTCTCCTTGTACTTATTTCATATTTCACCCATGTTTCATCCATTTTGAAATTTAATTAAGACATCATCCTAATAAAAATGGGAATTTTTCAATAAATTGTTCTCGGTTTATAAAGCGATAATTTGTTGTAGAGTAGAACATTACACACTTTGCTCGTATCTACGATTGATGTGTATATATATATCTGGTATTGCAAGACACGTGGTAGCCTATATATTGTGGTTAACTACTAAAAAAGTATATTTCCTGTTACAGGAGTCTTGCTAAGGAACTGACGACTATCGACACCACGATAGCGTCATGCTCAAACGTAAATGAAGTAAGAGCGAACTTGCACGTGATCGGTGGATTATGCACAGCCGAAGGTAGAACCACGCCCTTCCTCGACAGCTGTAAGTAATCATATTAATTCTGTGTGTGTTTGTTTGTATGTATGTTTATATGTGCGTGCATGCGAGCGTGCGTGAGGGTGTGGGGGTGGGGATGTACCATTGAAATAATGGTCAATAGGAGACAGTGAACATGCATATGCTTATATACCTAAATAAATGATCACGATATCATTCTTAAGAGAGAACACAGAAAGACATTACAATTATCTACAATTAACTAATGGTTAATGAACCATGCCAGAGAGAACTCCTCAATTAGAAAATATTAGCTGTGAAAAAAAGATGCTCAAAAATAATCCAAAACAATGCCGATTTGAAGCGTTGTCATAGACTATACTTATGCATGTACCCTGTCTTAAAGTAAGATTGATTTCCAGCCACAACACCCAGTACATGAGACCTACCAGTCAATATTTTATTGTGCAAGACATACATGTGACTAGCAGCCTTCAATGCAAATCAGAAGAAGACACTGTAGAGCCTTATTGTTCAAAGCATCATAGAGCTGCTTCATCAGTGATGTTAAGGGCTGAAGTTGTTGAAACCTAAGGGGCACCGAGGGAAATCCAAATTGGTCGAAAAAAATGTCAAAACCGGATGGGAAGGTACACTTATTCCAAAATTTAATAAATTCAATGACCTTCAATGCTGATTTATATAAAAAGAGCAACAAATTGACATGTATGCTCTGCCCGTGCCACGATTAGAATGAAAGTGTAGTTGAATGGCACATAACCTTTTTCATAAATGTTGTGAAATAGAGTTTATTTATCAATCCAAATGAATTAAAATACGACTTTTTGATCACGACAAACTCCCGGGGCCTAAAAGTCCATCAGCAGTGTATACCGTCTGTAATCTCAAAGGATTTGACACTCAGTTGAATAGTATCTATCAATACAACCATAGGATACAGCAGATCCAAATAATTAACCTGTATCATACAGCTGTTTCGTCTAGGAATCGTCCGCGATGCTAAAGGACTAAAATGATAGGTAGTACACTCAGCATTGCGGTAGTGTCATGGCTAACAGTGTCAGTATAATATGACAATGGGTTGCTTTTCGAATATTCTTCAAAGTGGCAGCAGTACTAAAGGCACATTCGCATTATCACAAAGAGTCTCACACGAACATATCCCAGCCCTCTTAACTGAAAACACGCGCATTTCAGACATGCACACACTTAACACGCTTAGGATTGCGTCCTTAAAATCTTATGACCATGGATATTAACCGAACGTGAATAAATATAAAAAGTCATCCCCAATCTGCCTGAAAGTATGTGTTGTCATCTGGTCGAAAAAATTAGCTTTCCATGGAATCCCTCCCTCATACAGAAACATGCACAAGGATGTGCAATCTGGAGATTGGTCACGCTCTCTCTCACCATATACCTTGACTACCAGGGTTCGATTCATCAATCGGATGTGAAACAGTACTAGATTACATGAACAGCCAAACTCCACAGTAAAACACCTCGCTTGGTGCATGATTCCCAAGAGCTCTGTGTTCGTGCTATAACCTAGCGTTATTTTCATGTTTAAATTTCCCTGTTTAATGAGTCAACATAGTGTTTAGCATGTATTTATAATTGTGTTCGTTTCATGAATATTGCTTTTAAATTTTATCTCATTATGTACAAGACATTCCATTTTTATAACAAATGTGTACAATATCCAATTTAATTGTCCGAAGTAATAACTAGGATGAAGATGCAGAATTCATAGTGTGAAAAAGACACAACGTTTGTTTTGATTAAAAATCTGCATAAATAAAAGAAAAATAAATATGAAGATATATATATTAATGTAAAAAAACGAAATGTGTAATTTCTAATACATAAAAATATTTACCCATTATGATTTAGAAGGACACTTATATAAAATTATAATCTTAATTGTCGGTTAATAAAACAACACGTAAATACTAACATGTCAACTTAGTCATAATTCAAACTCAAATTTAATCAAACTAGTGCACCATTTGAATAAAAAAAATATTTAAACGGAGACTCCTAAAAAGTACAAGGGGAATAAGACCAGGTGTTCCGAAGGCGCAAACCTTTTCTGCTTTATCAACGGCACCCGAAATATAAACCTTGGTCTATTCAATTATTAATGTCACGTACTCAGATAAGAACAAGATATACCACAACGGAACCAAGAGGCAATCTGACCGCTACCTTCATACCGCAAAACGAAACAGTACATTTCTTTATGAAATTCTTATGACGACCGTAAAACTTCCCCCATAATTTCATCAGTCTGCATCTATGTAAATCCTGTGTCACCAAATTTATCCTTCAATAGGCGTTTTCTTGCACGAAAACGAATAACGAATCAACTGCGACATGTCGACACCGTAGATTGGGGATGCAGATATGTTGCTATCCAGAAATGGAAAATGCACAATAGGGAAAATTGAAATCATTACGCTTATCATATTGAACGCTGTCCATGTTGGTTTTGTTGTAGGAAAAGATCGACATTAAATTACTAATAATCCTCATAATAATCCTGCCAGAACACAACCAATCGCATTCGAGAAATTTCATCTGATCACTTCCATTTCTCTCTCCTCTCTCATTTTATCTCTGTTTTGTTTTTCATTTTCATGTTTCTTTTTTGTGATCAGGAGCAAACAAAAATTTCTTTTTTTTGTGATCAGTTAATTTACTATAAACAACCGCACATAAACATAAATTTGTTTTCTTTCATTTAGTAATAGCTGACTTTGGGGAATCCTATGCCTTTCGTCGTGAATGTATGAGCCAAGTTAATCCGATTTTGATGGCTTGTGGACCCGAGATGATAGAGCCATTCAAAGATATGGAGGGAGGACCTAAAGCCTACAAGATGTAATCATATTTGCATGAATACTTACTTTAACGCACATTATGTATATGATAAATAATAATTAATCCATGAGATAGATTTCAAAATATTTGAATGCCGAGGGAAATAAAAGATACATATTTTCTATGAAACCCTATTCATTAAGATGATTTACTTAACATAATGCATTTATAGTTGATTATTCCTCTAAAATATATTTTACTCCCTGAAAAAGAAAACTCCCCAGATATGAAATTTCTTAAACAAATCGTGAAATATTGCAAAAATGTCGCTTTTGCTGGCATATATTACATCATTTGGTTAATCTAGAAGTATTCTCAGAAATCTACGATGATCAATTTTACTGACTCTTTGTATCTTACTTGTAGAGGTTAATAACAATCATTTAAAATTTAATATATGCTTACAGAGGGAGAAAAATTCTTTCAGTGATAATACCAGCTCATTTCATTCCTTTACATGAAAAAAAATCTTTATGTAAAGCTGTATCGTTATATAGTTAAAACTAATCATGCCAAATTTCAGGAAATTATTTCAAGGACAAAGCAATGATATTCATTTTACCCTTTTCCCCATTAGTATACTTAAATTATATTATGTCATTAAAAAACGTGAATGATTCTTGATTTTTTAAAAATTGTTTTTCAGGCAGATTATTGATCAAGAGAAATGTAACGCAAGAGGATTTGATGATAACGACGGTATGGGTGCATGTGGCAACATTCTTAGTCTCAAGAAACTGGCCTGCATCCTCGACATTTTCCATAACCTTGGACCCGGTGTAACTTTCGATTTGGCAGATTTTGGTTTTGATCTCTAACACTAGTTTGCATCACCTGAAAAATAAAACGTTTGTATTGGATGATGTGACCCCCTCTTGAGATGATTACCACTGTGACGTTTCCAATTTCATATTTAAAACTAATGCAAGACTTGATGGATATATATCATTCATGGCCTCAATTACGTGATGTCGTGTCCACGAGACTTCAGTTAGTCATTTAAATATCTCAGAATGTTGCACCAGCACATACACGTGGGTTGGAATCCCAATCTCAAAACTCTCTATGCTGTTTTGTCATTTAAAAGTATTTCACTTTTTTCAATTATTTTTTGCTTAAGTGGATGTTTATTATTGTTTTTGTTTTTTTTTTATTTTTCTTTCCTTAATGTACAATAAGATGGTTTTTCATGTTACGTATTGGTATGTTTATTTTCCTATGTTGTACGGGAGAAGTGCATGTACGACAACATCGAATAACACTTTATGTTCATATTGATTTTATTTCATTTTCAACATTACTGAAATAATATCGTTATCACCTTGGTCTGTGCTGACCGCTGTGTCAACTTCAGTGCTGACCGCTGTGTCAACTTCAGTGCTGACAAATGCGGGATTTTCATTTAAGGTCATTACGTCCCTATGTTGGTTCGCTACTAACACAGAGGCGACGCACGTCGAAAACAGTGGCTGCACATTTATCTGATCGGTTTTGTTTGGCCCATTGGATACGCGTGTTGTTCACTGAAGAGTCTCGCTTCACGATTTACAGGTCAGATGGACAACAACCTGTCTATCGACGTCGTAAAGAACTATTCTGACGCTTACGTAACGGAAAGCGACAAATTCGGGGGAGGGTCTGTTAAGGTAAGGGCAGGAATATATAAAGTCGTGAAAACACATCTCGTGGTTATCCATGGCAATTTTACAGCAGTAACATACCAGGACCAGGTCTTGAGACCACACGTCCTTCCTCTTATCCATCGACGTTATCATACGATGCAGCAGGACAACTCAAGGCCTCATGTTGCTAGGGTTTGTCATGACTTTCTGACTCAAAACAACATGGCCACCATACAGTCAAGATTTGTCGCCATTCGAACGTTTGTGGCACGAGCTGGACAGGAGGGCAAGGAAGCGCGTCAACGTCCCATATACCGTTGCTGAACTCAGACAGGGTCTGGGAGTGAAATAATATCTCAAAGGACAATGAATACCTTGATGGGGTCAATGTTAAGGAGAATAAGACCTGCGACTGAAGCCATGGGTGAGCACACACGCTACTGATTTAGATCAGGAAACGATGGTGGGTACCCTTGTTTTAACACTATTCACGCAAACACCGTCTGTGAAAGGCCAACAAAAATCAGCATGATGTATTATTCAGTAATGTTGAAATAATTGAGAAACAACGAATTAATCATCAATGCATCATGTAAAATGATAAATATCGAAAATGAACTTCTGTTTCTTTTTTCCGCTGCTATATCGGCCTTCTGCTAAACAAGATCACAGATTACCGATATTTAATCACACAAATTATTCATATAAATATATTTTTATAAGTAAATATATTTTGACGACTTCAGTTTTTAAAAATCACGTGATACTATATCTCAATCAAATGCTAAAAGACTTCCTTAATGGGTCCCAAGGGTATCGGATAGTTCTCGGGTACATAACTGATTTTAGACATAGTAAGTTAAATTATAGAGTTTCGGACTTTTTAGCTCAATTGCAACTGTGCGAAATTCATCTTACGTATTTATGTTATTAGTCAGACACATCATAATTTTCAAACTTTTCGAAACGTGGAACAAAACTTAACTACTGACAGGAACAACAACAGTTCTCTCATTAGTTTATTCTACCAGAAGCTTTGCAATCCTAGATTTTAAAACTACAAAGATATTTAAGGCGTTGAATGTACTCTTTTATTTAATATATGTTGATGGAAAAGGACGATGAAGACAACGTATGAATGGTCATAATTCTGAAGTAAACCCCTCAACCCCTTTAACCCTCTGATTATTCTACACACTCGATAAGTATTTTGGAAAAAATACTACCAAACTAACGACCCTACTATTAGCACGCCGTACGGTAGCCAACGTGAAGAACATTACATTAGACGCCATATGGTAGTATTGACCGCATTGAATCTGTTGGAAATTTGTCTCTTTGGTAACGCTAAAGATATGGCTGTATTCCTTCCTAAAAAAGACGTAATTGTAGCTATGGAGAGTGACATTGCAAGAACTCTAGAGTAAACAGTGTTAAGTTTAAAGATTTAACCATTAGGGGTACATCGTTTGGAATTACGTTTGAGTCGTTTCCTCTCTCCAGGTTACAAAACCTTCAAGTGTATTTAGCTAATACTGTACCTGTAAGGCGTGGACACACGCTTATTCTTTATAATAATTAATGAAAATAATATTTTTAAACCAGTCTATATTTCTGCCATGCGACTCTTAGGGAATTCGACAATCCATGAAATTTGAGTTTGCAAATAAGGGAGTGGATACTTTTAACCTCGGTAATATTTTACACCGGCAATCTTTCGAAGCTTTTAACCCACCATACTTCCTATTCAGAAACACCTCCGTAATTTCTCCACGCCGGTAGCATCCAAACTTTTCAGCAACAAACATGCGCTACAACAGCAAATGAATGTAGATGACTTAAGAATAAATCCTCCTTTAGCTTGTTCTTGTTCAACCTCTCCATATAACTGTGGTCCTGCTAGGCACATAGTGAATGCCCGCTTTAGCATTATCTCAAACGTGAAACTTTTTCTTTTAAATGGAATATGAATTTCAAGATATTCCGAGAGTCCTTGGAAAACTTTGTCACAGAATAAGTAAAATGAGAGTGTTCTGCATTGGATTCACTCTCACAGTCGGTTCACTCCATTCAAATCATCATTTTTACATTTTTAGATAGCAGGTATGTCATTTGCCTAATGAAAAGGCATCAAATAACTCGACCCTTTTCTGCAGACAGTTATACATTTTCACAAAACAAAAAGAACTGGACTTACTTCATAACAAAGGAATCTTTACATTATGCAATCTTACCAAAGAAGAAATACGGGCGAATCATGCATCCGTTTTAGGTATATGTAGACAGACTATCAATTAAAAGGAAACGGACATCCTCCGTTTATATTTGATTCTTAAACTTCTCAGGAATCACAGTAAACAGCGTTTTATTGCTGGTTCTTAAAGCTGTTCCAATCCTTTATCCAAACTTCTAACTACCATTCTTAGAACTAATAAATTATTCCGACTTGTGTTTAACACCCTCAGAACACTGGACTCCGTTCACTATAATACCTCCCCCCCCCACCCTCTTACCTGAAGGAACAACTTCGTTTTCTTGTTATGAGAGCTTCCTGCTTCCTTTCCAAACGTGGTACAAATATGGATTGATCTATATTGAAGCGTATTTTATGAAAAATACATCAAAATAAAAGAAATATACGGAGGACGAGATTATAAAAATGACGGAGTTTTTGGTTGGCAATATCTTCGTTGAGTTTTGTGGTAGTATTTTCCAACGGATTATTACCATACCTATGTGAACCAAAACGTAAAGAATATAAACATATACATAATCTTCAATATGATGTGTGCTTCCCAACCTCATTCATATGTCACAAATATTTTTGTTCACAGTGATAATGACAAAGGAGGCAACCATGAAATGCTGTCACTTTCGGGATCATTTGTCTGTTACACCTAATGCCTTACTTGATTATTACAAATGTCCAATGTGACTATTAAGTAATTATGAACATTTTGCTCTTCTGTCCCTACCCCCTCCCTCACTCCCTTCTGATTTTGATGTAGAGTAACACTGACATCCTTTTGTCCTTTGTATCTCAATGAATTCAGAAATTTAGAAAATCTGGAAAATATATGAATGGCATTTAGAAATATCAGATGGGTAAATTGGTGATGAATTGGTACAGATTTTTTAAATGTCAATTATAAAATGCAGTAATTTCCCCAATAAGAGGAAGATGACGTATGATTCATGACTCTATTTTGATATTACCCAAGTTCTGAATCATTTAAAATCTATCAACACAACTGGTCTCATTTAGTATGTACATGCACGCAATTTTAGTAATGTCAAACAGATGTTGCACGTTCATTTTTCAGATTGTCCCATATTTACATATTCACTCATGTTTAAAGGCCATCCACAATGATCTTTAGTCGTACTGTGTTACGTATTCCGATACAATATAAAGGATAAATTCCAATTTTGTTAACAAATGGAAGCGGTATTCATCATCCTAAGTAAGTTTTTTAATCTCTCGTCGTAATATAAGAAATTTGTGCAAACGTTTTATCAAATAATTAACCATCACATTGTAAGATCGAAATGGCTGCTGTAAAATTATTAATTTTCGCGGAAGATTTCTTTTCGTTGATTTCGAAAATGCGCTTATTGCACGTATTCATTTATCCACGAACTGTCATTATTAGTGCAAACACAATTTTGGGCTATATTTATCCTCAAAATTAAATGTTCACGAAATAGTGAAAACTGCGAAAATTAAGTCTAACGAAAATATATGATTTTACAGTATGTCACATATAATGTTGTAAGTTGTGAGGAAATTACAATAATCCGAGGATACGGCAATTGTTTTAAACATGTGTTATGTGGTATATACATTCCATCCCGGTTTCGCAGTTATTTAACGTTCTCGCAACAGTCATGTCATATGAGGACAGGTGTAAAGAGAGACACTAACAGCCAGTGTCATATGAGAACGGGTGTCAATAGGGACATCACCATCCAGGATCATATGGGGTGGGTGTCAATAGGGACATCAAAAATCAGGACCATATGAGAGCGGATGTCAAGAGAGAGACCAACAGCAAAGTAATAGGAGGGCTGGTGTCAAGAGGGACACCAACAACCGGGTAATATGAGGGCGGGTGGTAAGAGGGAAACCAACATCCAGGGTCAAATGGGGGTTGGGTGCCGAGAGGGACAACAACAGCCAGTCCCTCTTGACACCAGTTTTAATATGTTACTAATTGTTGATGTCCCTTTTGTCGCCAATTCGCATATGACCCGGCGGATGGTAAGAAGGACACCAGCAGTTAGTGTCTTATGGAGACGGGTCTCAAGAGGGACATGAACAATCAGTAACATAGGAAGGTTGGTGTCAAGAGGGACACCAACAACCAGGATCGTATGGAAACGATTGTCAAGAGGGACATAAAGAATCAGTGACATGTGAAGACGGTTGTCGAGAGGGACAACAACAGCCAGTCCCTCTTGACACCAGTTTTAATATGTTACTAATTGTTGATGTCCCTTTTGACAGCCAGGATCATATGGAGACGGGTGTCAGGAGGGACGTGAACAATCAGTGACACATGGAGACTGGTGTCAAGAGGGACACACCAACAGCCAGGATCATATGGAGACGGGTGTCGGGAGGGACGTGAACAATCAGTGACACATGAAGACTGGTGTCAAGAGGGACACACCAACAGCCAGGATCATATGGAGACGGGTGTCAGGAGGGACGTGAACAATCAGTGACACATGAAGACTGGTGTCAAGAGGGACACACCAACAGCCAGGATCATATGGAGACGGGTGTCAGGAGGGACGTGAACAATCAGTGACACATGAAGACTGGTGTCAAGAGGGACACACCAACAGCCAGGATCATATGGAGACGGGTGTCAGGAGGGACGTGAACAATCAGTGACACATGAAGACTGGTGTCAAGAGGGACACACCAACAGCCAGGATCATATGGAGACGGGTGTCAGGAGGGACGTGAACAATCAGTGACACATGAAGACTGGTGTCAAGAGGGACACACCAACAGCCAGGATCATATGGAGACGGGTGTCAGGAGGGACGTGAACAATCAGTGACACATGAAGACTGGTGTCAAGAGGGACACACCAACAGCCAGGATCATATGGAGACGGGTGTCAGGAGGGACGTGAACAATCAGTGACACATGAAGACTGGTGTCAAGAGGGACACACCAACAGCCAGGATCATATGGAGACGGGTGTCAGGAGGGACGTGAACAATCAGTGACACATGAAGACTGGTGTCAAGAGGGACACACCAACAGCCAGGATCATATGGAGACGGGTGTCAGGAGGGACGTGAACAATCAGTGACACATGAAGACTGGTGTCAAGAGGGACACACCAACAGCCAGGATCATATGGAGACGGGTGTCAGGAATGACATGAACAATCAGTGACACATGAAGACTGGTGTCAAGAGGGACACACCAACAGCCAGGATCATATGAGGGCGGATGTCAAGAGGGACACACCAACAGCCAGGATCATATGAGGGCGGATGACAAGAGAGACACCAACAGTCAGGATCAAATGAAAACGGATGTCAAAAGGGAAACCAAGAGTGGACAATAAAACAGAAAGAAAAGAAAGAAAAAGATGAGTAAAAAATGAAAATACCAAGAACAAACGTACTGCCTGCATGTATTTGAACATGCCATGTAACACAAATTTAAGTACGTATTTGAGACGACTCGTTTCGTATATTTTTTCTGCTTTATTCTGTTTAGTTTTCGTGGGTCTCATATATGCTTCGTCGTTGGCCGCAACCGTCACAGCGAAATCACTTCTGACCAGCCTAGAGGATCAGACGGCAGGCAGATCAGAATGTAATTCGTATTCAATGCTGACTGAGAGAATAGGTGAAGAAATGGTGGACACAATTAGCGAAATCGGTGGGCGGATTGACAAACCGAAAAAAGTCGTTAAATCTGCACTCCTACAGGAAATAGAGTTATCCTGTCAGTAAGTTACATGTTTTGCTCAAATACCACCGTTATTAAGAGGAGGTAATCTACATTGTAAGCTTCAAATGACCGTTCTAAAACCTATCTACAGTTTAGAATGGTGAAACTTGCACATTTCTACATGTTACATATTTAACAAAATACCATTACCTCCTCTTTAAACGCTTGACTTACTGCCAACAAATAATCAATGAAAAATGAATACGGCTGCAAAATTAGGCGTGTATTTAGCAGAAAGTATTCCCTTTGTTTACGTCCCTTCAGCAGACAGCATTCCTTTTGTTTATTTCACTTATTTGAATGTGCAATTCCTAATTTATTGTCAGTGTCACGTTCTTGGTGTAATAACCGATAGCTGACATTGCGCAAGAGATTGTTTTCCATTTAACATCAATATTTTAAATTAAGTGAATCAAGTTGGTTTAAAACTTGGATCTTGCCCCCTGGAAGCGAAATGGGCCGCGACACAACAGCAATGAATAATACACTAACATTATTATCTTAAATCATTGCCGTTATTTTTGTCTGGTCTTATAAACTTTTGAAAACCTCTCGGATAGACGAGACCGAATATTCTAAAACGTCTTTTAGCATTTTCATTATCGTCAGTATTTACTAAACACTTATGAAATAAGGAATGATAGCCAGTGATATGTCGGTATAGAGAGTTATTTTCTGTCTACCTCTTGTGATGATAATTTCAGAGTTATGGCGATGAAGGTGAACAAGATAAAGAATGATATTATTGAGGAATGTCCTATTCACGTCCTAACTGGCATGCATGTGTTTGGAGGAATCTGCACGGACAAGGGATCATTGACAGCACTTGCAAATGAACGTGAGTTGAAATTAGAAATATAACGGAACCATAAAGTCAACTATTAGATAATGACGAAAATTGTACCTGTTGTCTACTGAAGTTGTATTTCTTTAAAATCCGTGATACACTCAGCCTACATAAAACAGTAACATTTAGACCAATCATCATGAGGTGATCATCAAACATAATACCATATACCATAGATATAATGATAATCAACTGATTTATTCACGTTTTATAGAGGTTTGCTTGTGTGTGTGTGTGTGTTTGTGTGTGTGAGGGTGTGCGTGCGCGCGCGTGTGTGTGTGTGTGTGTGAGGGTGTGCGTGCGCGCGCGCGAGTGTGTGTGTGTGTGATGGTGTGTATGTGTGTGTGAGGGCGTGCGTGCGTGCGTGCGTGCGTGCGTGCGTGCGTGTGTGTGTGTGTGTGTGGGTGTGTGTGTGTGTGTGTGTGTGTGTGTGTGTGTGTGTGTGTGTGTGTGTGTGTGTGTGTGTGTGTGTGTGTGTGTGTGTGTGTGTGTGTGTGTGTGCTTATCAGTGCTTATATATGTGTGTGTACTTATCAGTGCTTATATATATCTGTGTATGTCTGTACTTATCAGTGCTTGCTGACTACCAATATGTGAGGAGCGCCTGTTTCCCCGCTATGCATCCCATTATGGACGGTTGTAAGAGGGCGGATATCGTCGCAGACAAGGGGATTGTGGATGGGCTGACAGAATACAAAAGGTAGCAACAGTATACATATTTATTCAATTTCTAACTGACTGCCGCGGTACGATGTATTTACGGTTTTTTTTTACACTCACAGTTTCTAAGTTAAGTATCAGAATAGAGAACGGAATACGTTTTCCTAATAAAGTGGAAGGAAAACTTTGCAATAGTTGTTTAATCTTTTTTTCGGGGGAGGAGTGGGGAGGGGGGTTAACGACAATTGAAATGACCGGAATCCCTTAACTATATAAGAAATTACAGTTTCTAGTCTGTATCTGTTAAAGAATAAACCTGCTGATGAAGGGTAATGATAGACTAAAGTAATAATAAAGGATTCCGTTATTTAATGTTCGGGGACATATAAAGAACAAATTTACTTATAGACTATATTGTGGCTATTATTAGAAATATACTTATGTATGATATTTAAGTATTTTTAACCTGATGTTTAAGACATCAGTGGTGAAATGTAGGATAACGCCATATGAGTAACGGCGCAATTGAAATGTTTAAATAATATTAAGTAATATGCAATGTCTTAAATACAAATGTATTTCATATTTAAAGTTTATCCAGCCATATTATGATAATAATATGAAGCGCGTGTAGGGAAAACTACTCACCAACACAAATATCATTTCTGATATATAGTATTTGCTAAAATGCTTACAAAGAAGAGGAAGAGGTGCCAATTTGGGCCATTTTGATATTTTTGCATAAGTATACTTCTTCAAAATATCACGTTTTCTATGGGCTCTTTAACACATGAAGGGTCTTAGTTCAGATTGTAAAATGAAAATATAGCCTTAAGGCTTTACTTTTTGCACATTTATTGAAAGAGCGATTGCCCCTACGCGAGACTCATGAAAAAGTACAAGGAGAATAAGACTAGATGTTAATTGCCGACGACCACCATGAGAATCTTGGTCAAGCCAAATAAGTAATGTCAGGCTCTCAAATGAGAACAAGCTTAGGAACCAACAGCTTCAAGCTTCGTATCGCACAAAGAAATGGGATATTTCTCAATGAGATCATAATGACGACCGTAAAATTTCCCCATTTCATTAACCTTCATCTTTTGAAAACCTGCGTTGCAAGTTTGTCCGTCACTTGACGAATTCTTGCACGAAAATCAGGCTTATTGGAGCAAGCCCTTGAATATCGAATCAACTGCGACCTGTAAATACCGCAGGTCGGTGACGCAATAATGTTTGGAATAGCATACTATATTCAATTGATTTTGAAACATCTTTAGATGGAAAACATATTTTTAGAAAGTCTCCTCTCATTCGGGATTATTTTGCAGTCTTTCAGTTGCTTGCCCATACTTCAACTGATGGGTTATTTTCAGTCTTTCTTTCACATTTCAGAATCATGCCCGAACATCTCCATTGTGTGTTTACGGGGATAGAAAACATCGACGGTATGTCATCAGTGTGTGGTAGTACCGCCAGTCTGAAGAGAATGGCTGTGTTGTTCGAACTCATAACATATCCAGGTCCAGGAGTTACATTCACGATGGAAGACTTCGGATTATAACCAAAGGATGTCACATCGAACAATAAAGAGAATAAACAGAAAATTTCCGCTCGTGGCAACATTGTAATTTCAAATAAAACAGTTTTGTATAATATCTTCTTGCGCTGTGTAAGCTACGTCAAGTATTGGCCCTCGTTAAAAGTTAAAATGTTTTTCTTTGTGTTTGTTGATGAGATAGATCAGTGCTCTAACGGTTTGGTCAAGAAATGCCTTGCACGTGCTCTGTGGAACAGATGCGAGACGACTATTACATTAAACACGACGTTGTCCTTTTCTTCTTGATCCAAAAGTAGGATATCAAATAGAGGAGATCATATCGACATATCGATCAGACAATGCTTGTATCTGCATTGTCCTCCAGTAAGACAACCTGTTACTTATAGCCACTAGAGTGTTAGGGTTCTAAAAAAGATGAACGTTCCCTCTCCCAACCCCACCCCCACCTTTTTTTTCTTTGACAAATATGAAACATTAAAAAAGTGGTATCTAGGATCTAGAATAAGGTTTTTTAGTGACTGTCGAAGGTTTTCGCTTATCTCTCCTATCAAGCGTTAAAGCATTCCTATTAAGCTGTTCAAATGAATTGTAGGTGTATTTTAATTAGAGTAATAGTTGTTGCCTTCAGTGTGAGATTTATTTGTCAACATCGTACAGATCGCTGCGTTAAGAGAAAGCCCCAGAGCAATATTACCTGGCTTTATGTGGTATACAGTAATACCGGTTTTCTGCTGTAATCGATAAACTATCATGCGACATAATTGACAGTCGATTTAAATGACTATATTTAGTTGCAGGCAAACACCATATTGTTCTCCAGCCTATATCTATATACACGTACAACTCTGAAGCGTGTTTTAGCCTCAACTTTCTGACTTATATTTTTATTTTGATTTATTTCTGTCATATAATTAATTACTCCCCCTGGCAAGAACACATCTCTACAGCCTACACTGGAATACTCCAGCACCTAGTGCACTTCTGAACGCCTATTTCTCAGTGGTCATATTCTGCTGCTATAAAAAGGAACAAGTCGTACAGACTCGGGTTTGCAAGTGAATAGGATAGATGGTCAATCTCTAGTGGGATGAATCGTTATCGTGAATAAGCTGTATGCCATTCATTTCTTTACCTGGACGTTTTTTTTCCTCTGACGTTTGTACTTTGTGTGTATAGAGGTTGATATTTGCCCCCCCCCTCCTCGCCCCTCCCCTCCTTGCTCTTGCATGATATCTAAACAACTGGCCCGCTAGATTTTTCGTGCTAGTTTATCATCTGAATGACCTAATAGGTTTCTTGTCTGTGGGATTTAGCTCAACCATCAGTTCGGAAAAATCCTGAGATAGTTCTAACCAACAGAAAAAGTTTTTATAACACAACAAGTAGAAGGTTTGTGGCATTTCGAAAACTTCACGGTCACCTTCGTCAGACAAATGACCAGTGTGAAGCTACTAACACTGACGTTCGTGTACGTAGCGTACGAGATGGTAAGAAATTGACCAATAAGGTGCAAAGCAGTACACCAATGTCCCTGTCCCTGTAGGCAAGAAGTTTTTTCCTGAATTACAATGACCATATTTTAAACGATTTTTAGGACAATTTAAACGCTTGGTCTTGTGTATAGATCTCTGTAAGAAAATGGGGGTCTTTCGGGAACACAGCTTTAAAATTTCAGACACTTGGTAAGTATGTGGCATGTGCTGCCTTCTGAAATACACACCTTACGAACTGTCACGGTTGGTTGGTTGGTTGGATGACAGGTTTTCCGTCTCCGCAAATCTTCCCGTGTCCGCGTATCATATCACCGACGAACGTCAGTGTTCTGGCGACGTGAGGGGTCACCTGCATCCCCTGAGAGGGGTAGAACCGTCTGAATCGGTGAACGTTTGAAATTGCTATAGTTTTAGATGACGGGCTAATGTTGCCATATCCTAACTCTAGCAGTTGAAACGCTTCCAGAAGCTGAAAGGAAGAATTTGGGCCTATCTAGATTTGATATATGTTAGGGTAATTTTGAAGTCCTCCAAAAGACTTTAAAAACTGACACTATCCCTTAATCCCTGAACCCGCGTTACCACACTTACTCTATTTTCGAAAAGTCACAGAGGGATCTTTAAAGTGCGAGAGTGGACAGTCCTCACACGGGTTCTGCCACGGTGAAAACAGTAAAAACGACCATCATTCTAAACCAATGCTTTCTTAACATCAATGTCCTTTTTTACCGGCTTGACCTGTTTTTCACTTCGATATCAATTTCACCATTCTTTACTTTACTGATTTACTAGAAAACATTTCTATAATTGATGGCAGAAATGTTAGTGTATACATCAAGACTGGTCTGTGTTGAATGGTTATTACGAGTGTAGAGAAAGGTGCTTTCCTAACCTTACTTTTCGTATATATCATCAAAGCACGGTCAGGGTGGCTTACCTTTCAAAAATGTCCATTACTCCCAATCTTTACCGTGTTTCTTTCTTTATTTATATATTTTCACGTACATTGCTCTATTAATGCCTCTGCGGTTTGCCAACGTGTTGTGCTATATCACCGATTTGTACGCGAGCCATGTAGTGATTACGCTAACTAAATCTATTTATCATTGGCAGTGAGTTTTGGTGATGATAATCATTCAGTTCAGGTATGTACAGGTATATACTAGTGGTTATCCGTTTATACATATCTGTTGTAAACGAATCTCGTAAAACAACTGTAAATACAGTTGAAATTGTCGTCATGCTAACTTGCCATTTCCCAATAGGTGCACAAAGATGACCGACTAGTCCAACATTGTACAAGTTCATGCTACATTACCTGATGGGTACAAAATATAATATAATATATCTATTTTATATAGATTATCATTTATAAATTGATGAAGCCCTTTGAAAATCGGACCAAGTTCCACTATGAAATTATTTGTTTTCATAGTTAAACCACGGACTTGTATACACATATATATGTGTGTATATAAGTCCGTGGTTAAACATATAACTAAATACAATCGTTTCCAGAATTTTTACTTACACACCAGATAGGTCCATACTTACTAAAACAAAGACAGAATCCCCCCTCCCTCAAGGCTGTGTCGTTTTACCAAGAGCGATTTTCTGCAAAAGTATTCTTATACTATAAATATCTTGTTATCAATTTATGGGAAACTTCAGCTGGCCAAGGGGAGGCAAATCAAATTCAGAGTTAGCAGTTCTCGATTAGAATTGATGAATATACTGACCTCGGGGTCAAACATAGATGTGGTTAATTAGGAGGGATCTCGGACAATACTCCGGGGTTACAATAGGAGTCTGCAATGGGAAGACTAGCTAGAAAGTTAGTCAGAGCGTGGTATATAGAAGGAGAGTCAAATTAAGAATAAGCTCGAGACTTACGGTCGGAAGGGATGCTTGAACAGAATGCGTTTTAGTGTCAAGTTATAAACAAAAATGGAGTTGTTAATAGCCCAGTGGTAGATTTACATGAGAGAAAAAAATCAATGAATATAAAAATGGTTTAAAATTCAACAAGTGCTTAATTGTTTTGTAAATAAAGTTGTTTGAAAGGATCGATCAAACGTTCCTCCATCAAGCTATATAAATGTGTTGTTCAATATTAATATATTGAAATAAATGGTGGGACGGAAAATTAGCTCTAAGCAAAAAATGATGAAATACCAAGTATCCTCGTTCATTAAACAATAGTTTGTGTCTTTAAAGAAAAATATAGTACTGGCCGACAAATGTTTTATGCAAATAAGGAGACACCCTCAAATCATTCGAGTATTTTCTGCATTTTACCTATATACCTGTGTTACCTGCATTTTTCGAATAGGTAAGTTTCAGAACGAGGCTCAGGTGTTACGGCCTTCACCTGAAAAAGAAGAGTCACTGCTGAAGTATTTCAGGCGGACATCGACCGCTCAAAGACGCGTAGGTAAGATTTTGTTTATATTTTGATTACGCTCCACAAAATAATTCATACCGTACTCTAAGCAATCGAACGCTCTAATTATATTTTACGAAATCGGCATTCTATTCTAAAATACACCTGTGATTCGCACCTGTCCCTACCTTGTTTTCAAATAGATGAAAATGGCCGCCATATTTTGGTCTCGATGGTACACGGTTGGTGTTATTGTATTGTAATCAGTAGATTTAATTTATCGTTTAGGCAATCTTCTTGAGCAGAAATTCTCGCCTAAATATTAAATGCAGTGTCATAGTGATTTCCACACACTGACTCGTAAATTATGCTTGTTAAACCAGCATTGTTGGGTATTACTCATCTTCAACTTACTTCCGGTAGTTCTATAATGATTACACATACCTGGTACTCCTTTCAAAAACGTTCATACGCACTTAAATACAAGTTTATAGTATTTATAAAAAACATACTTTAATGTTTTACATTGCAATGACAATATAAAGATTGTATTTGAATCGATCAAAAAGTTTATTCCTTACTTGTGTAATCTGCAGTTGATTGAAATTGAGAAGTGTGAGGGTTTCATTATTTAACTAGTTTTATGTGTACGAGTCTTTTATTTAAAGCACTGTTTAATTCACAATACATTTAAAAGTTTCAGTTATATAGTAAGTGAATTTTGGGACTCGCACTGTTCCTGTGGGACTCGGCCAAATATTGGGAAATCACTATCTCAATAATGGGATTCCTCAAAATATTAAAAGCGGTGTTCTGGGTTCAGCAGAAAAAATTCTGTAAAAAATAACAGTAGTAATTGTATGATGGGGAGATTTGCATAACAATGTACGGGTAATGTAAATTAAAAAGCTAGCACTGGGTAGTACATGAAAGAAATATTCTGCTTCCCCAATCCCACTTATCCACCACCTAAGTGTTAAATTCTTTACAACTCAAAAAGTTAAAAGTTTAAATTTGAATACTATTTATGTTTCAGATGTTTATAATATGATAAGGTTCCTATTACTGGGGGCTGCTCTACTTGGAGTAGGGTATGCCCAGAGTCGTCAGACAGTCATAGATAACCAAGTTGGGTACAAACAGGAAAGAGCTCCGTAAGTATTCCAGATAATATGTTAAAGAATAAGGAAATCAACTGAGAATGTCTGAAAAATTTTGTGTGTTGTGTAATTTTTAGGAGAAATAATTACTTACATTTCACATTCTTCCTTTGCAGGACTTATTTGGTGATTGCACCTAAAAGAGTTCGGCCGAATCAAGTTGTACAAATTTTTGTGACAATTTTGAAACTAGAATACTCCAGAATAGAAGTACGGGTGTCTATTACACATAAAAATGTTGAATATGCTGGGGCTAAGCTGACATTTGACCAGATTGGCAGTCGTACCATGCAGTTACATGTAAGTTTTCTTTGTTATGAAAAAAAGTTTATATATATCTTTGTAGTTTATTCTTAAAATCAAAGACTGAAAAAAATTTGAATTTTATTATGATCAGACAAGAACAATTTTGTAGTGGAATGGTGAACAAGAAAGACAAGTCTCATATTGTAGACATTAATGGATTTGTTCAGGTATAAAAAGATGAAATCACTAGACTGAAATCCTAAGTCTACAGAGGGGAAAGAAAAAACAAGTCTGATTATCAAGTTTTTGTTGTCACAGTTGTTTTTTTTTTTTTCTTTTGTAATTTAAAAGACGAATGATATTGTAGTGAAAACTGGGGGGAATTATCTCCCCTGTTTGTAACTTTGATGCAGTGTGACATGGACACAACAAGATCTTTTAGAGCTCCTGTGACAGTTTTGTGCAAATCCTCATGACAGCACTCTCTTGACTTCTAACTGCATAAGGACATGGACATAATTCTCAAACAGGAGTAATTTCACTGTACCACCTATTGGTTAGGAGCCGAGAGCTACTCTAAAGTATCCAGTGTGAAATATACACTGAAATCCTCTATAATAGGCATCATTCCTGAGCCATGTGGAGTATTAAGATAAGAATTCTTTTGCTTTTAAGATGACATAAGCACCTTATTCTAATGAATAAACAAATATATAACCATTTCAAAGACAAATAGGTTAGCTGAACATTTTTTATGTTTACACATCAGATTAACAATTGGTTTGAAATTACATTTTACAGATGCCTCAGAATTCTCAGACTGGGGATTACAAACTACGAGTGGAGGGAACTATTGACGGAGGAAGCAGTGGAAATGTGTTTGAAAACGAAACATCTATAGAATTCCACCCTAAGCAGGCCTCCCTGTTTATACAACTGAGCAAGCCCATCTTCAGGCAGGGCCAGAAAGGTATAGTATATACATGCAAGGATAAAACGAATTGTTATTAAAAAAAAGTCTTCCAGAAGTTTTGTAATTTTTTAAGTTGTAGATTCCAAAATCAATTATTACCAATGATATAAGGCAATTTGAATATTGCTAAAATACAAGATGATATCTTGAATACACCATATGCAATATATTGATTGAAATAATCCAGGTTTTAGCTGATAGTAATTTTTGAAAATATTGATATTTGACAATTTACATCAAGCAATATTTCCAAGATAATATCTTTAATGCATTGTAAGCAGCAATGACAACACGATGATAAAAGATTTATATATTGGATTGTTAATCATATTTTTCTTGTCGTCAAAATGAATTGACAACTGTGAGTGAATTTTTGTGTTTGTATTTTTCTTAGTTTACTTTCGAGTGGTGCCTATACTTCCCAACTTGATGCCCAAATATGGAAGTATGACAATTTATGTCAATGTAAGTAATGTAGTTCATCGAAAATTTCCATCGAAAAAGATTGAAATTTCACAGAAATCTGAATCTTAAGTATTACAACTTAAATTGACATTATAATTTTCAGATAGAAATATTTTGAAAGTATGAGTTTTAGCCATAATCAAAGATAACTGTATTCAGATTTGATTGAGACCACTTACAACATTGAAAAACATTTAAACTTTCCTTGTGTAATTGATTTCAGGATCCAACAGGATTCCCAGTACGTAGATGGCTGGCTGTACAGACCAATGCAGGAGGTCAGTTACTTCACTTTGTTTTTGTAAAAGTATACGTACATAAGTATGACTTGAAAAAAAGGATTTTCATTTCATTCCTATGGCCTAATTCTGTGGAACCAGATTACACATGATGGTGATGTACGTGTCATCATATGGCTCAGTGGTTATAGGCTTGTCTAAGGTGACCAGGGTTTGATTTCTCAATTAGATTTGAAAATGTGTCAGCCAGGTTCACTTCATAATAATAGGGGTTTCCCTAGGTACTCCGGTATATTCTCATGTTAACGCCTTCAAGGTCTTTCTCCCGGGCTAAGAAATTGATTCCTGTATCAAGCTGATGTCTGGTATTATAGTTTATGGAGTTAGAAATAAATTAAATGTAAGACGTACATGCTTTTTTGATACAAAAAAAATATCTTTAAAGTTCAAAATCTACCTGAAAATGAATTAAAAATCATGTTCATTAATATAAGTTTAAGTGCCAAACATTTCTACCAGATTTAAGCTTTAATTCTGGGATCAGTCACAATTTTTTTTACACAATTTTAGACAAAATATACAGAATTGATCAAAACTTAATTTACTTTTGAATAAAAAATAGTATAGAGATTATTGTTTAGTAGTGAACTTTTCCATTCATATCTAAATGGCCTTAAAATTTTAGTGACATATTATTTTTTTCTTATATACCGTATATTAAAATAAAGATAGAAAATTTATATGCAAGTCCTGTTTGATTTCCAGCATTTTCTCAAATTTCATGTTGTGTTCTCACCTTACAGGTATTTTAAGTCAGAGCTTTCAATTGTCTGATCAACCTAACTATGGAAACTGGTCTATACAAGTCGATGCTTTTGTAAGTATGCAAGATAAGTGTTATTGGGACTAAGCTAGATACAGAGTATTGAAATATTCTAAAAATTTCCTATTTATAGTTTTTGTAGGTCATGCTTGATAGATGGAGTACTGTATTTATTTAGTATATTATCAAAAAATGGTTACAAATGATGGAAAATTCCGTCAGAATTGAGATTTATTATCTATGTGGAAGTCTTATGTAGGGGAGGTAACCCTGTAATATAGTGTACCAGCTGTAATATGATTTCTCTAATTTCTTTCCCCTTCGCTCTTTAAATGTAGGTTTTGATGCACAGTAATCATTAGTGGGAATTATATTTTTGTAATGTAGATGACTTTTATTTAAATAGGTAACACAGTTAACAGCTCTTAACCCGGTTAACTCACAGTTATCTCAAAATAAATATGATTCAATGTGAAAATTTATCAGCGTTTAGCCTTCATTTTAGGCCATATTTACTCCTTATAAGTTTATCTTTAGACTGATAAAAGGAAAAATATGCTTTTGAATGTATAAATTTGTAATACTTTGTACTAGGCAATGAGTATTTCACATAGATTTGTGTGAGATAACTAGCAAGGATAAGAATAAGGGGTAAAGATTTCTTATGGTTAGTTGTGATGATAAATAGAAGAACTGATTTTGTGATTTTCCATAAGTTACCTGTAGAACATTCTGATGTTTTCAACTATCATTCTTACTGATTCTGTTTTTACTTTTCTTTACAGGGTTATGTGTATTACAAGCATTTCCTTGTAGAAGAATATTGTAAGTTTTTAAAGTTAATTAATCACTAATTAGATTACAATTTGCATATATTTCCCCATCAATGGTGACTGTCATTTTCAATGAAAGTTTTTCTACAATCACTCCAAACATGAATGTTTTTTTTCTCCCTTTGATATTTTGTCATTATATGTAGTGATTTGAAAGTAACTTAATCATGTGATGTGGGAAGTATCTTATTAATTTCAAGTGACATATCTCTAGCGATAGGTGATATATTTTGTGACAACGATGTGAGATATCTAGTGATAGGTGACAGATCTTGTGAGATATCCCAGGTGACAGGTGAGATATCATGAGTGACAGGTGAGATATCACGAGTGACAGGTGAGATATCTTGAGGCATATAGGTGAAATATTTCTAGTGATAGGTGACATATCTATATATACACATATAGTGACAGTGGGGATACTGATAGTGACGGATGAGAAATCTCTAATGAAAGGTGTGAAATTTCCAGATATCAATAGTGACAGGTGAGATATCAATAGTGACAGGTGAGATATAATAGTGTTAGGTCAGATACCGTAAGTGATTAGTGAGATACCTTTAATGACAGGTGTGATATCAATAGTGACAGGTGAGATATCAATAGTGACAGATGAGATATAATAGTGTTAGGTCAGATACCGTATGTGATTAGTGAGATACCTTTAATGACAGGTGAGATATCAATAGTGACAGGTGAGATATCAATAGTGACAAAATAGTGACAGATGAGATATAATAGTGTTAGGTCAAATACCATAAGTGATTGGCGAGATACCTTTAATGACAGGTGTGATGTATCTTGTGAATGGTGAAATATCTACTATTATGTAGTTTAGTATCAATTATTTCTTCTAAAGAATTCCCAAAGATGCTCATGTGCTAAATGGAAATCTTTTGTTTCATTGTCTAGGGGACCCAAGATTTGATGTCAATGTGACTGTCCGTCCTTATATCATGGACAATGTGGATTCTGTTGGTGGTGTCATCAACGCAAAGTAATTACCCTTTAATGTATCACACCTACAAATAATTGTCTTCAATTTGATAATTATATAATTATCTAATTATGAAATTGAATTTAATTGAAATTTAATTTAATTATTTTATTTTCTAATTATGAAATACAAATTAATATAAAAAAAATATAAAATATAAAAGGGATGAATGTAACCAAAATAAAAACCAAACATTCTATTGTCAATATTTTTCATAAATGTAGATCAATATACATATATATATAATGATAAGTAAATGAATCATTTAATGATACAAACAGTATGACAACTGGTAAGCCTGTGGAAGGAAACGCCTCTGTGTTGCTGACAGTGATACCCCCTCCAGACCTTCGCTATGAGAATACTGATGTAACCAACACCAATCCTGCCCTGTACACCCCTATTACCATGACAGAAGTGTACGACTACGTAAGTGGCCTAGAAATCACTTTCTTCTGGTTTATATATGATTTACGATGTCCATCCTCAAGAAACTTTCATACTTCAAACATTTTTATCGAAGATCACATATATAATTATGCTACCTCTATGACAATATTCTACAGTGTCTTTCCTTTCATGCTTCCACTAGCTTCCAATTTTTGTATTATTAATTATTAGATCCATACAGTAGTTTTCGCTCTGGCCTGTACACCAAATTTTCAACAATTTGAACAGCAAATTGTCAAGACTGGGATTACTGTTATCAGAATATGAAAATATCTTGCCCTGTTTGGTGTCTCTAGATTTTAAGTAGCTAACGAAAGAAATCTGCTATGCCATAACACATAGGCCTTGTAAACCATGTACTGTCCCTAATACCTAGTAACAATGGCCTTGTAAACCATGTACTGTCCCTAATACCTAGTAACAATGGCCTTGTAAACCATGTACTGTCCCTAATACCTATTAACAATGGCCTTGTAAACCATGTACTTTCCCTAATACCTAGTAACATAGGCCTTGTAAACCATGTACTGTCCCTAATACCTAGTAACATAGGCCTTGTAAACCATGTACTTTCCCTAATACCTAGTAACATAGGCCTTGTAAATCATGTACTGTCCCTAATACCTAGTAACAATGGCCTTGTAAACCATGTACTGTCCCTAATACCTAGTAACAATGGCCTTGTAAACCATGTACTGTTCCTAATACCTAGTAACAATGGCCTTGTAAACCATGTACTGTCCCTAATACCTAGTAACAATGGCCTTGTAAACCATGTACTGTCCCTAATATCTAGTAACATAGGCCTTGTAAACCATGTACTGTCCCTAATACCTAGTAACAATGGCCTTGTAAACCATGTACTGTCCCTAATACCTAGTAACATAGGCCTTGTAAACCATGCACTGTCTCTAATACCTAGTAACAATGGCCTTGTAAACCATGTACTGTCCCTAATACCTAGTAACAATGGCCTTGTAAACCATGTACTGTCCCTAATACCTTGTAACACTTTCATTATGTCATTACTGCCCATGAAGCTCAAGCTACACCATTGTCACCTTTACCGTTTTGTAGAGTATTTAAGTGTGGCATTTTTGACTAGAGGAAATGTGTTGACTGTAAAGTCACCTGTTTAGTCTTTTCTTTTCAGGTTAAAGGTCCAATTGCATTCAACTTTAAGATGTCGGAGATATTACAGCGAGTACATCGGTACTGGCCACAATATATCGGCTGGCCAGGATTGACTGATTTTGAGCTCCAGTTCAACGCCTCTGTATATGATTGGTTCTTCAGTATGACCAAACAAGGTTATGCCAGTACGACTATCTTCAGCTCGCGCACACGACTTCAGTGGGTTGGTGACCATGTTCGCACATTCAAACCTGAAACTACAATGACTGTACAGGTAGGAAAGTCAGCTGGTCCTACTGTAAAGATAAAGTAGTACCGTATATCAATCAAGAGTATAATTATATCAAGTTTTTAAAGCATGTTGTTTTGTATCACTGTTTTTATTTTTTTTTTTTTTTTCTGTATCGAAATTGAAATGTTACAAAAAATTTGTTAAGTCTCAAATTACCAGTCATTGTCCATAGATTTTTTTTTTCCCGTTTCAGAATATTTTCTTGTCATGATTTTACCAACAAATGAAATAAGGCAACATGCTTAGCTTTAGAAAGTTCTCTCCTTGTTATTATAAACAAAGTTACACATCAGAGTAGATGAAATAGAGAACTGAACAACATTCTCAGAAGATCTCTTCAGAATGTTGTCAAGTTCGCTATTTCGTCCACATTGTTACTTTCTGGACTAAATTCTTTATTTCCCAAGAATTCAATTCTACAAGAGCATACCATCTTTACTGATTTGCATATATCGGGTCATTGGATCTTTTTTCTGTTATAAGATATACACATCAATTAGATAATGGATACAGTGATAAGTAGTATATAACACAACCAGTTATAGTGCTTAATGATAGCACTTGATGATTATGACAAAAATCAGTCTGAAAGTCCTATTGAATGAAATGCACAACAGACAAATTGTCCATACATACTTGCCCTCCCATGCTGAATCTATACAGATCACAAGCAGAGAAAATCTCGACACAAGAATGTATGGAGAGACATTTATTTAAAACAGATGTCTAGTATCAGTAAAAATAATGCTTAGTAATCAACTTTAACACAACTTTTGTGTAAGTGCATGTAATAATGAAGTTGGAATAAATTTTGTTGAATGTTCTATATTTTTATTAGGTAGCTGTTATGAAGTATGATGGCACGCCAGTGTCATCCTCCAAATATGTCCGTCTTATTCTGGAGCCGCGCTACAGTGGCACAGGAGGAGGTGCACCCATTACGGGAGGTGCACAATACATGAAGACACCTGTCAAAGGAATTGTGCAGTTCTCTATCCCAATTGATAAACAGATTGCTTCACTCAAGATAACGGTCAGTTAAAATCAAGCTACATTTAGATAAAATCACATATAGTTGTACTTGTAATCTTGTACTCGTATAACTTGATGACATTGTTTTATTTGAAACATTTCATCAGTCCATGACTAATCTTACACAAATCATTCAAACTCACTTGAATTGAATGCTAAGTAATCTTGTAGTATTTCCTTGGTCCTGCAAGATCTAGATGACAAGGTTTAAATGTATTTAGTCATTATAAGAGGTTGTTTGATGCCAGCCAATCCAACACCAATCCTTACCAAGTGTGTTGTTTTAAATTTTGGAACTGCGGCTGTTTTAATTTCTTCAGCTTGAATTCCAGGACCAGTATGATATTTGCTTTCTTATAATTTCAGGCCCAGTATGATGGTGACCCATCTACCGATATCCAACTCATGGCAACCAAATTCTACTCTCCAAGCAACAGTTACATCACTGTGTCAACATCCACCAGTTCTCCAAAGATCAATGAATATATGATTTTCCATGTGAAGACCAGCAACTACATACCTAGAATATATTATCAGGTAGATATTTCCAGATCTAACCATACATAGGACATATCAACATATATAAAGTTTCAATACGCTTCATGTGGAAATGTTTACTTGCTCTTTATTCTAATG
Source organism: Ylistrum balloti (assembly GCF_031769215.1). NCBI lineage: Eukaryota > Metazoa > Mollusca > Bivalvia > Pectinida > Pectinidae > Ylistrum > Ylistrum balloti. The sequence continues at coordinate 97,254 of NW_026782107.1, read as the reverse complement.
TGCTGTAAATATTCTATCAAGATTTTTACTTGCTATCTGTTGTTATGCTATACAAAGTCTGTTGACATGTTTAACTGTTTAATCTGCTGTTTTGTCTAGATCGTCGCTGGAAGTAATATCATTGTGGGCGAAGAATTAGAGATGAAATCCCGCAGGAAGACCTTCTCCATTGCTCTGTCAAAGGAAATGGTACCGACAGCTCGTATTGTTGTATACTATGTATCTGGACAGCCAGAGGAGATCGTCATTGACACACTTACGTTTTCTATTGATGGAATGAAATCCAACCAGGTAAAAACACTTTTTAATTGATTCATGGGGTTTTGTCAGAATATCATAGCCTCAGTCATGTGTCCAGTTGTTAAAACATGACGTAGACATTCAAAGAAAATATGTAGTTTAAAATCTGGTCTGAAATATCATCATTGGAATGTATCAGATTTGTCAGACCACCATCTGCTAATTCTGTGGTTTGTCCATCCATTCGTCAATTGTGAGAGGACCATAAAGGGCCAGGGCCATGGCTCTCTTGTTATTGTATGTGAAGGCGTGTTATAGCCGCCTTAATTTATATTTATTATAGCCAAAATAAAACATGGATATAACTTATGTGTGCAACAAAAAGCTGAGGTAACCAATAGCACATATGTGACTAGGAAAGCACATGAACGGTCATATTTCCTGTAATTTTACTGAATTAATGTATTGTATTTCCAAGTACATTATTCATGAAATAAAACTTTTCTGCTCATTTCATAACATAGATTGCAGCAAAGAAATGTCAACATACTGATATTATAAGCAACACACAGTCAAAAATAATCCTTTTATCTAAACACTTCAGGTAGCAACCAAAAAAACATTTAATTGATTATGAAAAGAGTTAGACAGTAAGAAACCCTTTTAATTTTTGGGGTCAAAGGTCAAGGTCACACAGTTACTAGGTGCAAGTGAAAATGTTTGTATGATGCACTTCTCTATCTAGATAGTACAGAATCAGAGATGCAATATAGATTATTTTTTCTATGCAGTTATTATAAATACCTGTTTTTGCTGTACAGGTTGGAGCCAAGATAAACCGAGGAAAGGACTTTACTAGAGATACTGTTGAAATCATGGCCACAGCTGATCCAGGCTCCTACCTAGCTTTTGCTGCTATGCCTAGTGATCTTTATGTGCGAGGAATTAATGATGGACTCACTGAGTATAATGTAAGTACGGAATCTATAACCATTCAACTAAGGTTGTACGCTGAAACTTGTGGTTAAAAGTTACCTCCATTGATTGTATGAATACATTATAAAAAGATTTTATACTGATAACTGTTTGTGATTGTGGAAGTAAAATGTGAGGGAAATTTGTGCAGTATATATGGTAACATATGACCCGAAAATTATTTTATTTTAAATGGAACAATGTTTAGAGCTAGGGCAGGTTTTATGTATTCAAACATCAGTACCAGGCAGATAGGAATCCCATATAATCAAGTGTAAATTTCACCAGCCCTCGTATGTCAGAGATTTGTTTTAAAGACAATTTTTATGTAGTTCATTAATTCTGTTCTTTATAGCTAGTGGATGAGTTGAACAGTTATGACGCCCCTGCCCGAGGCAGTTACCAGCATCTTTGGCGACTCAGCGAGACAGAGTATGAGTACAAGTTCTTCCTGGCACAAGGTTATGGCATCGACAGCTTCACAACCTTCCGTGTATGTAGCACAAGCATAGGAACAGCAGATTCTCTCTAAAATACTAATGTCACCCTTACAAAGTTACCAGCCAAGGGTCAAAAGCTGGCTATGGATCAGTGCCCAGTGTTGAGTCTGTATCCAGATGTGGATCACATTCAACAACTGCTGCAAATTCATTATACAAAGTTGATTATATGCATGGGACCAATGGCATTTATGTGTTACAGACATTTGCTGATTTTTCATTCATAAATCAGATTTTTATTTTGTCTTATTAAAGTATATCAGGAGGCAAAAGTCAAATGTAGGACATAGTTTCAGTTTCTGTTTTATCCATGAACAGAGAAATTCCACCTATGATATATTATGATAAGCTGTTTGAGTTTTTTCCTTTTTTTGATTAATAAATTTTTTTGTATTAACTTTCAATTTTCATTGTTCACAAAAGAGAAAAATCCCACTTATGAAATATGTTGATCAAATGCTAGTTTTCTTTGTTTTTTGTATATTTTGATCAATGAATGCATTGTATTGACCTTGTAGGATTCTGGACTGCTGGCCCTTTCTGATGTTACCATCAACAGAGTTCCAAGTAAGTTCTGTGATATGATAGATTCCCAAACAGTTCATGTAATTGTATCCCTAGTAACCAAAGTAACCACGATAACTTTAATCTGAATATTTTATATGCCAAACGACTCAATACTTTAATGTTTAAGGAAATTTGGGAGATGACTTCTTCATGGCTAGAGAAATTAAGTCAAGATCTGAAAGACGAAATTACAGAAAACATCATCATAGTCATTTCAGTGAGATGATAGTCTGGGCAAGAATGTCTTAAATTCTGTTTTATAAGGTATCCAGATGAGGTGTAGCAATCATTGCAGTGAAACCTAAGTCAGGGCAGATCTGTAATTTATGCCTGTTTATCTGATGATCTAGTTAGGTTGTAAAATGAAGCTGGATGTATCTGATGCTGATTAGTAGGCCTGATATTTCTGTTGCTGTTTAACTTTATCTAATTTGAAAATGTGAGGTTGTGGGGTGTCATCGATGAAGCAGAAGACTCTTACTCTTCTGGAGCACCTGGTCTTATTCTCCTTTTGTTTTTCAGGAGTCTCCATATAAATCTTTCCTTTGTTTATATTTTGTCATTGATTGAAAAGAAATAATGAATTGTGAAAAAGTTTAAATTTTTCTGTACGAGGGACATCTTTTAGTTCTTGCTGGCTGCTACTTTGGATGATAATACATATGGATTCTTCTAAACAATGTTTCCAGATCAGTGTGAGTTGGAGCCTGACACCATTCCATGTTTTGATGGGACCTGTTACCACAAAAACAAGACCTGTGACAAGAACTTTGATTGCGTCACTGATTGGTCAGATGAGGAGAACTGTAAGTTATCAATCTCAGGACTATCAGATATACAGAATTAAACTGCCTTATATTTAAAACATGTGTTTGAAAGGTAGATGAAAGCAGAAACATTAAGTACTGCATGGTTATTTATAATTTGAAAATTGGATAATGCTTCATCTAAAATTTGATTGCATTACTTACAATGTGAAAAAAACCTAAATATAATTTTGGGTGAATGGAGGGGGGAAGGAGCCAAGCCCTCCTCTAGGTGAAACCAGTCAGCATACATAGCCCTAATGACGCTGTTCCCTTGGCAAAAACAAATGGCATATATGAATATATTATTTATATGTAAATCAAGCTCCGTTAACAGATGATGTCAGGTTGTGTTGTGATTGCACCTCCTTGTTCATAGATGAAATTTAAATACGATGTATCATTTATGAAGGATGTAGATTATTATATCTGTAACTCCAATGAGTACTCTTGTATTGTATCTGAGTGAGACTTGATATGATGGACAACTATCTGTTCCAGGTCCAAAAGAAGACCCACGTTACAACAACAAGACAACAAATATGATTAATCGTGTGAGCCGCGTGCTGAGATTTTACGAGGACAGTGGTTGGGCGTGGCAAGAATACTTCACAAAGTAATGCACACTTTCATATATGTGGATAGAAGAGTACTCAAGAAATAGACAGAAATAAAACCCCTCAAAAAAGAACTATTTTTACAGAATAGCTCTATACAGTTTGGAAATCTAATCATAAGATAATCATTGTGGCTTTGAAAATTGGAGTAAAGAAATAAGATTTTCATGTATATGTAGATTTGAAAGGTTTAAATCCTACATTTATTTCAGAAGAACAAATATTTTGATTTGGTAATTTAATACTTTATTTGTTCATGTTGTGTTGTAACAGTTACCGGTATTGTTTACCTTGACAGGCCTGATGGAGAGGTCGATTTCCGGGTCAACGTTCCTAAATACCCACTAGAATGGGTCATCAATGGAATTTCCATGAGTCGAAACCTTGGTCTAGGACTGATGCCGCAACCTCTGCGGGTAAGATACCCCTACAATTAGCCATTTCTTCAATATTAAATTAGCACTGCAATCAGTGAAACATTTTAGTGATGTCTTTTTATATACCAAAAATCATGCAAAAAATGATTAAATGCCTTTTTTCATATTAGGACTGTTAATGATAATGGGACTTGACATATTGAAAAAATATGAAAATTTATTTATGTAAAAGTTATTACCCTATATAATTTTGTGCTGCAAATATTTGTCATGGTTTTGCACCAGATAGGTAATTTTTCACAGTTCACCTTTAATAAGCCTTTTTTTAATCGCCCATTCAGAAATTTCCTTATGATTAATGAATAATTGATTTTAATCAAATGTTATTAAGTGTTTGACCTTTCCGTTTGACAATATTAAAACAACATCATGATCTGAAATTTAATTCCTATTCTCTAAAACTACAAGACCTATGGTCATTAAGTGTTTAAACATATGTATTTTGATGATTGCTACACCACCAATGTAACCTGTTTACCCATTTCATTCTGAAAACTCTGAAAGTCCAATGATTATTGATATGTACAAAATATTTTCTGGTTGTAACTAAATGTGAAATTTAGTGTAATTGCCATATCAGACAGGTTTATTTATTTGTCAGACTTATTTACCTAAACGATAAAATCTGAAGCACACACAGATAACCTGATTTAGTGTCGGTGCTGATATAACTGATATCTTGCCTTTACAGTACGATGCCACCCGCTACATGTACATAATCGTGGAATCAGCAACACACATTATCCGAGGAGAACAGATCGGTGTCAGAGTCACAGTGTTCAACTACTGGTATGCCTCCGACTTCATCGAGGTAAATTTAAAAAGTGGTTCTATAATCAAAATTAGATTTAAACACTGAATTTTCAATTATAGATTAATGTAATCAGCCTGTGATTTGAGAGAAATCGGTTAGGTAACCTTATTTGCATATATCTGGATTTAGGCTGTTAATTTGAAAAAAACTTGTTAATATTTCCACCCCTAGCATTTCTCAACCCTTTAGAAAACAAAAATAATAAAATGAAAAAGATTTTTAGCAGGAATTTTATGGAATTTGAATGACCTTTATAAACTTCTACTTTTTTTTATTTCGTTATTTCATGTTATGTGTATATATATTTGTATTATTAAGAGTTAATATTTTCAGGAAATTTAAAGAGTTGTTTACTTGAAGGTGCTTCTTTCTGACGGTAATATGTGAATTTTTCAGGTTCTGGTCACTATGGAAGGTTCTCCAGATTATGACTCTGTACTAGTAGGGGAGGAGGGCTTCGTAACATCTTATAGTCCTACACGACACAACGGTGACCACCAAACCATTGTCTTCGTAAGTTTTCTATTATCTAACTTTAACCTTAAGTAATTGTTTGTAGAATATCCTTGTCATGTGGATGTGAATTTTCTCTCTCATCTTGTCTCACTTTTTCTCTGTTTTTCTCTCTCGCCTTGTCTCACTTTTTCTCTGTTTTTCTCTCTCGCCTTGTCTCACTTTTTCTCTGTTTTTCTCTCTCGCCTTGTTTCACTTTTTCTCTGTTTTTCTATCTCATTCTTCCTTTATCTCTGGTTTTCTGTCGTTTTCTTTCCTTTTTTTCTCTCTCTCTTTCTGTGTCCTTTAACAAAATTTTCCTTCTTGTTTGTAGCTTGAACCTGGTGAGTCCAAAGACATCCTGATGCCCATCGTCCCCAACATGGTCCAGGGCAACTTCACCTTCACTGTCAGTGCCTGGTGCTTCCTGGAGCGGGACTCAGTGACAAAACAAATCTATGTTACAGTAAGTATTTATGTCAAGGATACCATAAAGATTCAACACCAGTGGTAGATGTCATCATGACGATAGTTTTACTACGTAAAAACAAAAACGTGACGTCAATGTTAGACTTGTGTCCATTTATTTATATTGAAATTGATGACGTTCAGTCTTTCAAATAGTTGATTTTTACACTAAATATAGACATGATTTGATAGGGTGATAGAATTATTGACACTGTTGTGCGTGTTTTACCAGGGTGATGGTGTTCTCAACTATTACCACACACCCTGCCTGATAGACATGATCACCTACGGCTCAATCATCATCCCAGATCTCAAGGTCAATGTGTCTGACCAGTTCATCACACCAGAACAGCGTTACCATAATTACGTTCCTGGTTCAGGTGTAGGCCACCTCAGCCTGTTTGGTAAGTAAAGTATTTCTCATTAACTCAAGACATTTGGGGATTGCAATTTCCCAGTTCATAGAGCCCTAGTCTTTACTACAAACGGTAAAGATCCGAGATATGTAGTTTGATGTTCCCTGTTTGGAGGTAGGTTGTGGAAGTTGAGTCCACAGACCTTCCTATGCCATTATGGTTGTTCTTGAAAAGAAATGTGACCTCATGTGGCAGGACTTCCTTCATTGAGGTAGCCATTGGCTACTGCTAGAGACCCTGTCCCAGAATGACACTTTCTATACACAGAGCGATTAACTTGGCACTCTCTGTGAAAAGCATTCTTGCAGTGTCATTCATGGAATTACAAATTTATCCTTATTGTTTGAGTACAAAAATGTTTGATGCATCCTTTCGAGAAAATGTGGATAATTGGAATAAAAATTTGTGTTGTTGATTAATAGGTGATGTTGTCACGCCTGGATTCTTCGTGGACTATCCTACAGCAGAAGATATCATGTACCGACCATATGGAGCAGGAGAAATGAATATGTTTAATTTTGCTTTCAATCTCATCACACTTAAATTCAAGAAAGCTAATCAACAGTTGCCTAATGACATCCTAAAGCGAACGCTGCACTACATGAACATAGGTTAGTATAGTGCTTCATGGAAAGCTCCTGACATCAGCTATTAATTGTTATCTCTGCTGTTTTGATTTTATGGGAGGCGGCATATAGCTGGTTCATATTGTCCCAAATCTATGTCCTGTTCTCAGAATCTCTCAACAGATTAAGTTCAAATTTACCAGTTAGTATCATAACACTAAGTTCTATTGTTACACCTCATCTCAGTATGGTTTTATAGTTTGCATATGTAAAGAACTGGGGCATTCAGAACTTAATACACATTGTTTTAGATTTTCATTGTAATAAAACGTGTAACTGTGGTTTTAAATCTACCTTCTGTTTTTATCTGTTGGTAGGTTTGCAAAGACAGCTGAGCTACATGAAAGAAGACGGATCCTTCAAGATGTTCCGAGACGACAACAGATCAAGCATTTGGTAGGTTTCTTTATAGAGAAAAATGTATTGTTCCAAGAGGAAGAAAAGAAAGTAGAACCAGAAAGACATTTACCAAAATATTTAATATAGAAAACAATATACAGAGGTCATTGAAGTATATGTCAAAGTTTAATTGAAATTTTTTTCAGTTTAAAAAAAAACTTAGATGTTTTTGCTTCTTGATATTTAAAATATGGCTCCTTTATTGTAATGTATAAAGCATATGACAAGTTATTTGTAAATGTGCCCTTTACATAATTAGAATGATATGGAATTTTCATGGTAAGACCAGAAAGCCTTGATAAAACAAGCAATTTAACGAAAGTGTTGCAATCTGTTCTTTAACTATACAGGCTAACTGCCTTTGTGGCCCAGACTCTTCATGAGGCGAGATTTGGTGAATGGGAGAAAGATCTTTTTATCAAGCTAGAACTCATCAACAAAATTGTGGTGTGGATCTGTGAGAAACAGAACAATGTGACAGGAGAATTCTACGATGATCAAGTTCCTGTGTATGATAGAAACTACGTAAGTGATAATTTGATGGAGCAGTCAGTTTGCTGTAATTTTGTCAGTTTTCACTCATTTATTACATGGTATTGAGTTATTTCCTATGAAATCCTTACATGTTGAACAATAAATAATTCTAACAAGAGAGGTGATCTTTTTTTCGTTTATTATAATCAACTTAATTTTATATTTACTTGTAATAATCAAACTTCTTTTTCTGTAGTTGTAATCAATGTTACATCTCTGCTTGTAATATCAAGTGTATGCAGTGATCAGTGTTGTTTGTGTGTTTGTAATGATAAAAAGGTTTTTACATTCAAATTGTTAGTCATAATCAATGTTGTGCTTGTAATATCAAGAGTTTGCAGTGATCAGTGTTGTTTAAATGTTTGTAATGGTAGAAGTTTTTCTTGTATCATGACTGTTGAATTTCCTTATTTCAGGCTTCCAGAAGTGAAATGATGGCAGCTAAACTGACAGGTCACCCAGTTCCTCTAACGGCATATGTTCTCATAGCGCTGTATAAGATAACAGATGTTTCACAGGTAACTCACCCAGTTTGTCTAAAGTTATCCAGTAAGCATTAATTTTGAAATTTATGATATGATTTCACTAGGTAAAATTAAGACATCAGGGTTGTTTTTGTGATCACTATAACTGTAACACACCTAGTCAACAAATACCATATATAGTTGATATAACTGCAGTCAGCACCTGACGACTGGTCCATGCAGGCATTGCACTTGCTCTGTAGAGTTGATAAACTCCTGTCAGAACCTGACGACTGGTCCATGTGGGCCTCAAACCCACCATCTGACATCACACTGACCAAATTCTTTGGTTGGATTCAGAATGGACAAAATCAATTTATGTTAAAAAAAATTTACACATTGGAATGACTGCTTTCAATATTCAGCATGAATTTTCCTTACACACTAATTGTTTGTTCCATATATGGTATTTTCCATGTTTGCAGTCCTGAAAAAGGTGGGAGCAAACAAATCACTGCAGTCTGTTAAAAACATTGACCTGATATCATTATAGTAGATATAAAATGTGATCTAGATATTTATGAACCAATGAATCTTCTTACTAATGGTTTTTTGGGCATTGTTAAAAAATCTGTACTGTGCTGAATGCTTCAGCTGTTGAATAAAACATGTTTTAACTCATACATTTATAATTATAGGAGGCACAAAGTTGTATAGAAAAGGCCAGACAGAGAGCTTCAGAGTACCTGTCTACAAGAACCTCGGAGATAGAAGCCAGCAATCAGATCTTCCATATGGCCATCACTGCTTATGCTCTTTCCCTCAGTCAGCAGAGGAGTCGAACTATATTTGATAAGCTGTGGGCAAAGCGAAGGAAAGGTTTGTTGATGAATAAGAATTTTAATATGTACTCTACCATACATTGATATTAAATGATGTGAAAGTTTCAGAATAAAGTTGTGGCATTGATAAAATTTCATCATGAATTTAAATACAAGCATGAAGAATACAAACAGGATTCAACATTGAAAACTGGTATGATTCAAGATGGGTTTATTTCTTTTAACCAAGTAATTCACTGCACTAAATGATAAATAACACACTGTTCCCACATTTTGTGTTTTTAGTATAATTATGACAGGTGAGTGTATATTGTAATCTTTGAAATCCTCATCATAAAAATACATTTCTCTGTGCAGCTGAAGAATTCTACTTTGCTGATGACGTTGTGCGTGAGAATCCATCTGATTTTGTGAACACTGTGCGCTACCTGTTGCCCAGATTAGAGTTGATGAATGATGCGCATGCTGTACAGAGTACGGCGTATGCTCTCATGGCACACATCAATCACTTTGGATCTTCATCTGGAGATTACAAAGTGCAGCGAGACTCTATGATGCGATGGCTGCAGACCATGCGCAACTATATTGGAGCTTTTTCTTCTTCACAGGTATATTGACATTCAATAATGACAATGATTCCAAATTTCTCTTACCTTCTTGTTGCTTTATTGATAAAGTCTTATATAACTTTATTGATAAAGTTGATAAAGTCCAGTATAACTTTATGGATAAAGTCTTGCATAACCTTGCATTACTTTAAAGATAAATACTTTGTTGATAAAGACTTGTATTACTTTATTGATAAAGCCTTGTATTTATTGATAAAGTCTTGTATTTATTGATAAAGTCTTGTATAACTTTATTGATAAAGTTGATAAAGTCCAGTATGACTTTATGGATAAAGTCTTACATAACCTTGCATTACTTTAAAGATAAATGCTTTGTTACTTTGTTGATAAAGACTTGTATAACTTTATTGATAAAGTCTTGTATTTATTGATAGTCTTGTATAACTTTATTGATAAAGTTGATAAAGTCCAGTATAACTTTATGGATAAAATCTTGTATTACTTTATTGATAAAGTCTTGTATTTTCACTAAGTAAACTCCTAGAATTTTTATTCTTTGTCCTCCTGTGATAAGTTTATGGAGCCTAAACATTACCTTCGTTCAGTTTAAAAGTTTGATGTTTATGTACAACAATACATTGAAAGTTGAAAATCTTCTTTTTCCATGAAAAGTGTGTGCGCTGACCTTGTCCTAATTTTCTACCCTGGTTTCTCACAGATGCAACTGGAACCATGAAACTGCAATATTAAGCTAAATATTCTCTAGCCCAGCCTCTTACAATATCCTCAGCCTATTTTTCTTATTCAGCTATTTGAATACAGAATGAGAAAGTAGTCTTGGAAAACAATTACCTGGGGCAATGAGATGGGTATTAGACAGCACATAAAGACAAATGTCAATAAAGTCTCAAACTTAGATGGAGTGTTATCACTGTATTGTGTTATTACAGGACACCCTGGCTGCTATGGAGTCTCTGTACGCCTTCACACAGGTCGACCCTAACAGGAATGTGTTTGACATGTTCATGGAGCTGGAATCCTCCGCCTCACCAGAGTGGAAATCCCTGATGATCATGTCCAAAACCAATTACACGGACCTACAGGAAGCTTTTGTACGTTTTTATTTATTTTTTTTTTCACATCTGCAAGTTTTGGAGAAAACGTCATGTTTTTTGCTTTATTATATTGAAGATAAAATGTGTGTGTGAACGTTTCAAGTACTGTAGTACTGAACAAAGTATTGATAGTATTGTACTGAAGTACTTCACCAATCGAATTCCTTAAATTTATGCAACAAGCTGTCTGATTGGCAGAGCCAAGTCTAGATCGATTGTGGGTGGAGCCAGGTGAAAAAATACTGTGCAGACATCGGCATTTTACAAACACTCGACTGTCGCGAGAGGTTAATTGGAAGAGTCCAAGTCACAGGTGGCTTCAGATCAGACCTAATTGGGTTGTCCCATTTGTTTCGTTCTACACCCAATGATACCTTGCTTTTCCATCGATGGTACAACGAGAAAACGAAAGTTACAGTACTATTTTACGACAAAATATATATCAACAGGTTAGATCACTGACCGAAAGTAACATCTTAACAGTGAATATAGTCATTCTGTACTAGTTTTATTTATTTATTTTTTTGAAAGGGGGGGGGGGGGGGGGGGGGGGGGGAGGGTGGGTATATAGATAAGCACATTATATGTAACAAAGAATTACAATTACCTGTCATATATGCCTAATTCATACTGCATTAAAAAATAAAGGAATTCTGTGTCCCATATATTTTTTATTTTATTTTTTATCTTTCCATCGAAAATTATACATATCCGCAACATGTGAAAAAACTGCTATGGAGTTTACTACTGCAAGTTCCAGAAATTCTGACACAAGTCGGGTATTTGCCCGAAGCCTCTGTCTCGTGACATTGAACATGTGTTTGACATGTTCATGGACGCCATATTCTTTCAGCATATTTTTTAAAATGCGCTCTCCCTGTCTATGGTGATGGAATCCACAATTATCCATCACAACCACATCGCCTTGTACAAAACCATATCGTTCGTATCGGACATAATTTCGTTGAAGTAAATTTTGCTACTGTTGCCGTCGTTTTTTTTCCAGCGATTACTTTAATTGTTATGTAACTGGTAGTGTACATTAACTCCGCCTACCGGAACAAATTGGGTGTCAGATAAACTATTCAGGTTGTCTAAAACCAATGTCGTTGTATGATTATTTGAATACTTCAATACAATAGTATCAATACTTTGTTCAATACTATAGTAAGTGTGTCGTTCACACCTTCCCTTCATCGGTAGTAAGCTAGATGTTGATCTATACAAAGTAGAAGGAAGTAAGGTTGGATCTCAAATTTTAATGTCCAGTTCTTGTCTTGCAGCTTCCTAAAGTATATGGACAGGTGAGAGTGACGGCCAGAGGTACAGGCAGAGCTCTGATACAGGTACATATAAAACTGATATACACAGATATTTGATGTCCTCATTCTGGTGGCTTTTTATAGAATGATAAACCCAGCAAACAGACAAATCTCACCAGTCTGAACTAAATTGTATCTCCTCCTAATAAATGGAAATTATGTACATGTGGGAATATTGTGATCTCCGCTCTATTTTTCAAGATGTTTTTTCTTGTGAAGTCCTGGTTATTCTTGGATTTTCTGCCCCACTTATATCTGCATTATACTTATTCCTAAGTAGTTCCTCTGTAGATTTGTAATCATTTTTAATAAGAAAATGAGCCATATTTTTGTACAACTGTGTGTTGATATTGATCATTGTTTGGGCCCAGGTGGATGTGAAGTGATGGCTAGGGTTTATGATTCCAATACAATGTAAAAATGCTCTTAGGAATCTGTTACATAATTATAAGCAAGCATGAGATAGCTCAACACCCGAGATGGATGGAATCAAACAAGATTTGTATAAGCATATGATTGTGTTACAAGTATTTATTTCTACATCAAGTATAGACGACTATTTTCTTTTACAGCTGACTACCACTGTGAATGTTGAGTATGCCTGGCAGATAAAAAACACAGTTGACAGTAAACAATTCTATCTACTGGATCTCGACTTCCTACAATTTACTGGAAGGAATTTCTCCACCATGGAAATGATGCCCTGTGTCAGGTACCTATTGGTTACCAGAGTTACCAAATTTGATTAAATATGAATATGTTTGTTTACGACTGTTGAGAAAAACTTACATATAAAAAGAATAATTTTTAGGGTCGTTAGTTTCAGATTAGGTTATAACATAATTTACGTTATAACAGAAATTGACATCATCATACTAATATGTATTGAATAATTGTTATTTTTAATCAGTATGGTTTTCTGTTTTATTTTCTGTTGGTTTTTTGTCAAGTGTTAATGCTTCAAAATGTGAAAATTTTGATTGGAAAAAAAATTTATTTATAAATGATACAGATTTTACATAAAATATATAAAGTAATTTCAAAATTATTGAAATCCATTATGTAATTTTATGGTAAATTTCAACAGCTGGATCTACACAGAGAAGTCCCTCACTTCTGGCCTAAGTGTCCTAGAAATTGATATACCATCTGGTTACGTGGTAATGAACGACACTTTACGAACCATGGTGTTGAACAAGACCGTGCGAAATCTTCAACGTGCCGAATTCTACAACAGAAAAGTTGTCTTCTACTTTGATTATGTAAGTTTGATATACCAAATTTAGATTTAAATCTGTGTGAATCAATTTCTTGTTAAACTGATATTGAAGTGATATTTACCAGATATTTGTCCAGTTTGTTTGAAATATATTCTGCTATATAATTGATTACATGTAAGTTACAATATATATATATATATATGTACGATTGAAGTGATAAATAAAACATCAATTAATTGTCAAATGTCTTCTTCAATTTAACTTTGTACCGTTTTTCTGTCCAATATTGTTGTGCTCATATTCACTAAAATTTACTGTCTGTGATATTAATAAAACTTAACTAACCTCCGTGTAACTGTTGAGTTTAAGTTTTATAAGTGCATTCTTTCTAGTCTTAATTAGTAAGAATATTGGTGAAATTTGTTACAGTTGGACCAGAGTAGATCGTGTGTGAGATTCAAGGCTCACCGGTGGTATCCAGTGGCTAACATGACTATCCAACACAAAATGCGGTTGTTTGACTACTACGAGCCAGGTAAGACATATTTATATCATAACCATGGTAACATTTTCCTCTTATAAATAAGATCCAATATATTTTTCAAATATTTTCTGCAAAATGTCAAAAACCACATTTTCAAAAAAAGCATCAACATTTTATTTGTCGTCTTGCTTCTTCCGAAACTGTCAAAAAAATTTATTTATGTTATTTGTTATCTTTTATCATTTGGGTTTTTTCTTCATTTTTTTTTTTTTTATCCTTTAATAGGTTTCCATAACACCACGATGTATACGACGTACAATTTGTTCAATCTCAACATCTGCTACGTTTGTGGATCCTACCAATGTCCGTACTGTCCGTTCTTCAATGTGGCGACTGTCCTGAAAGCAAGCTTTACCGTTATATCACTGATAATGGGCTTCTTCATCAAAAGATACATGCTGCGTGTAACATAACAACCCAGTCTTACTTTCCTGATATCTTGTGTGTTGACTTTCTAAATGAGTATTTTGTTGGTTAATTTTCAAAAAGGCTGTAATCAGCAATTAACAAAAAAAAAGATTCAAATCAGCAATAGACAGTGAAATGAAGGATCGCAATAGTGATTGTGCTGGGAGGGAGGTGGAACTTAATGTTTTTCAGAATATGTATAACAAGTAATATTTTCCCACTGAATTTTTTTTTGAATTTTGAAACCCTGTCGTTTTGCAACAAATATTTTTTAAAAGGAGTGATTACTAATTGATTGTGCCATTTAAAACTTGTTTAGTTGTTTATGCAATGTAAAAAGACCAATGTTAATAAGTATTTTGTTTAAAATAATCAACATTGTGAAGAATATTGTGCTGGTGATTTGAACCATTACTGATCATTGGATTGCTGTGCTACTGGACTGAAACGTCTTGAAACGACCTAGAATGTGGATTTGAAACTGAAATCAGTAAATATTACTTAAAAGTTTAATCAAATTACTATGTGATTTAACATATATAATTTTTTTTTCAAATTATTTTTGTTAGTTTCCAAGTTTCAAAAAACAAAATTTCAAGTTATAGTGCCTGTTAAAAGAAAATACGGTTCAGCCTGATCGCAGCATGTTCAAATGAGGATTGTATTTATCCTTTTTTTTCTTTGTGACAATGTTTTCTTTTCTGTTGATTCTGCATATCAGAATTTTGTATAAACAATTTTTGTACAATATGTAGATATTACCCAGGGGTGTAAATATTTTGTACAGTATGTAAATTAGATGTCACATATCAAACCATATTTTTATATCAAATCAAGAATGAGAGTATCTGCGAGATTGTTTATTCTTGTTCCTTAAACAAAACATTTCATTCCTGTAATTCATAGAAGTGGATTTCTCCAAAATGTATGTTTGATCTTTTGGGAGTGAAAATGGTCTTGAGCGTAACTGATGTGTAGTTGTATGAATGTATAACACAATATTTGGTGAATTGGAGAAAGATGACAGTATAAAACTAGAATATGGAGTATGAATACTATAAATTAATCTGAAGCAGACTGTGAAAACTACACCGGAGGTTTAGCTTCCATCTCTTCTCACTGGCTTTCTTGTACATTCTAACACAATCCATTTCTTTTAAGGATCCTGATAATATCAGATTTTTTAAGTTTATAAGCTGGAGTCTTCCATACTTTGACGTTTGATGTATGTTATTTTTCACATTTGAATGAGAGGCAGATCAAACATGTATATATGTGAGAGGCGAATTCATAAAAATTTAATTTACATGAAAATCATTCCAAGAAAAACATTCCAATCATTTTTTTTTCAATATTATGTTGAATTTCTGATACATTTCATAACAAGTGCTGGTATCTGTAATGGAGTTTGTAATGATGGATATTCATATCTACCAGAACCTGCTGTAATAGCAAGATCACAACGATCAAAGAAAATATTCTGGAAAAGAATTTTTTCTTTTATCAAGAAATCAATAATATTATTCCTTTGTAAGATTCTCACCATATGTATATAATTCCACTGACAATTACTTGACATATTTCATTTCTTTCAATTTCTTCATCCATTTTTTTTTCTTTTTTTTTTATAGTATGAAGATTTTTTCATTAACTTGAAATTTTTCATGGCAGCCTATAATTAAAAGGATTCCTAATTTATCAGATCATGTAGAATTAATATCAAGTATGATGTAATATATAGTCAAGACGAAGGCTCAACATACAAATGCTTAAAACAAAACATGTCTTAAAATGTTTTACATATATTAATCCAGGGATATCTTTTTTAATGTATGGATGTTAAGGTTTTAAATTTCAAAATATACATATTCCGCTTAAATATTGTCATTTAGTCACAGAGAAATCTTACCTACTTGATTGAATGATTTACATCTTTTACATACATATTTTGGATGTTTGTTAATACAAATAAAACATTGAAGGATTAAGTGACTATTAACTGGTAGATATCAATGTTTATTTTAAATGGAAATAAGAATCAGTATCATTTTAATTTTCTTTGTATATATTGATGTAAATGATTATAAAACTATTTCCAGCTGTTGAATACCCAGAGTCAAACCAATTGGCAAAATCTCCTCATCAGAGTTTGACTGTGGAGATCCAACAGATGTTTCCATGTAATATTGTAGTATCCAAGGTCATGTTTATAAAGGCTGCTTCCTCACCGCTTGTGTCTTCATCATTTGATCATTAAGACTGAAAATTGAAGTAGGCTAAAAGCTCTGTGATTACTCTTGATACAATATGTCCGGTGAAAACCTACATGAGTGGTAATTAACTTAAGTTGTCGATTACAAAATATAAATCCCTATTTTTCTCTCATTACATTTTGCATCTAAGTTGTTTAAAATTTGCTATCATTCTTGGATAGTTTTTTTAGAGATGTAATTTCTGAAATTCATGTATTCATGCTTCAGTGAATTCGGATGTTCAGGCAAAGTTAAAAAAATTTAGGTATATTTGAAGTTATATATTCTACGTTCATTAAAATATTTGTAAATATTTAAAAGTGATTTTACTGTACGCTACAAAACCAGTAGATATCAGTGATGGTAACACAATCTTTTTTAGAGATCAATAGAGTAAAATTCTGATAATAAATGGATACATTATATAGGTGAGACACTTCCTTTATATCAGAACTTTGGATCAAATCAACACCTCATCTGTAATTATATTCATGATAACATGTAATATACTTTTCATTTATGTAACAAACATGTAATTTTATACACAAAGATGAAATAAATTTACCATATTTTCTAGATAATATTGATTTGTGTTTTTATGACCCCTACTGACTTTAAAGTTGTTGGACGTTAAAGTTGTTGGCTGGTTAAGTTGTTGGGCGTTGCTGTTGGCTCGTATCCTCATTTGTCATGATTCCATATCCTTTATTTTACCCTTTGATGAATCATGATATAGAAGTGGAATTCCATAAATACTTGGTATATGGGGAAAATGCTGGTAAGTTTTCAATTAGTTTCAGTAAGATTATTTTTCCAGAGTTATGGCCCTTGAACTTCCAAAATTTCAAAACTCTGGTTGGTTGCTTTCATTTTCTCAAAGCTGGATGATGATTTTGAACAGAAAGATAGAGGACAAGATCATATGTTGTTCCAGTTGACTTGTATTTTCAGTTTAGTTTGTGCTTTTTTTTATCAGGATGGAGATGTCTGCAATTTGATATTTAGTTGTAATGTTTGCACAAAGTCAGCTATTTACTTGACGTGTGTCATCAGGCATGGTCAACCAATGACAGTCTAGAAAGCCAAGAACACAACTGTTTAAAAGCTGAAATTCTCTGTACACCAAATCTGTAGCCAATGCAGAATTTTTACCACAATGAAACATCTATTTTTAACAGTTACCAGGTATCCTTGAACTCGAATTTTTTTTTACAATTGTGACTATCCTACATCATATCGCCCTTTAAAAGTTGCTGTAATATTAAGACTTACCAGCATGACTTTACCATAGGCATGTACACTTACAGCTATTTCCTATGTTCCTCAACATGTAGACTGATAGCTATAACCTTATAGTTACATGTGGACTTCAGGCTATATCCTACCTTAGCGAAACACATAGACTTACAGCTATACCCTACCTTAGCAACACATAGACTTATAGCTATATCCTACCTTAGCGAAACACATAGACTTAGTTATATCCTACCTTAGCGACACATAAGACTTATAGCTATATCTTACCTTAGCGACATATAGACTTACCGCTATATCCTACCTTATTGTTACATGTAGACTTAAGGCTATATCCTACTTTACAGTGACATGTAGACTTAAGGCTGTATCCTACCTTATAGTTACATGTAGACTTAAGGCTATATCCTACTTTACAGTGACATGTAGACTTAAGGCTATATCCTACTTTACAGTTACATGTAGACTTAAGGCTATATCCTACCTTATAGTTACATGTAGACTTAAGGCTATATCCTACTTTACAGTGACATGTAGACTTAAGGCTATATCCTACTTTACAGTGATATGTAGACTTAAGGCTATATCCTACCATATAGTTACATGTAGACTTAAGGCTATATCCTACTTTACAGTGACATGTTGACCTATCGAGGCACGACCTCTAACAAATAATAAGATGGGACATGTTTCACTGAAACGAAAAGAATTGTCCTTGCTCAGCGATGCTTAGTTTCAGAAAAAGGGAACCAACTTCAGATTCATATCTACAAACTAACACACCTGATCAAAAAATCACTTCTCAAAATCTCTACCCAACATTTTAACCTTTGACCTACATCTATGAAAAATTTTGTGTGGGCCCGATCTTCAACACTGTTAATTATGTGAACTTTATTCTTATACTTAGTATGTATACAGGTTCGACTTGACAGTGTGTCGTGTACCAGAAGTACGTCACTTTGTCCTACATTTTGACCTTTGCCTTACATCAAAGGAAAAGCTTTGGCAGGAACTTGGTACTTGGGATATCAGGTCATTCTTTACTGATAAGGACAATGTGTATTAAAAATGTTCTTGATTTTGTTTTATCAATAATTGAACATTTTCACAAACCAAAAGTTAACTATTAGCTAATCTCTGAACAAGGGCCTGCATCCAGGAAACAAAACTAAGACAATGTTTGAATAAAACTGATTTTATTGATGATAAATTCATTCAACGATTTTTGTCAAATTTCACCAGAAACATACACACTGCGATTCCTCATATTCATAGCCACCGATTTCTCTCACTCAAACATCAGATTTCTATTCAGAAAAAAAAATGAATAAAAATTATTGATGATTAATTCATTCAATGATTTTTGTCAATTTTTTTGTTTTATCAATAATTGAACATTTTCACAAACCAAAAGTTAACTATTAGCCTCTGAGAAACACACTGTGATACCTCATATTCATAGCCACCAATTTCTCTCACTCAAACATCAGATTTCTATTCAGAAAAAAAACAGGTGTAAAAGTTGATCAATAAATCTATTGTACCCATAAATTTAAGACATAAATTATTTTTTTTGTCACCCAAGTATTAACAAAACAGAATTAAGATTGTATTGAATAATATTCTGATTAGTCCAGCAATTTCAAGTTAAACTTATAACCCCACCTCTACCCTAAAGACCTTCCACTACCTCGTTCACACTAAGTGAAATAATGATTGCACATATTCACATACCAACATAATAAATATCTACTAGCAAACCTCTTAATGTGAAAACTACACCATTATGTGACATTATTTACTATGAAATGAAAATTTGTGCTTGCCGAAATTTGAATTTTAACTCCTGACAACAATTTAGAAAAGTTTTGTATTTGAAAGGAAACTTAATCATCATCAGCGGTATTAAGAAAGCAAATTTTCAATTTCAATTTCAGTAAAAACCAAGTAAACACAAATGAAAATAATCTTATTTGTAACAGATCTCTCCGGTTGGAAGCTGAAAATTTAACAAGTTGTACCTGCCATGTACCATGGATTAGTATTTCTTAATCAGATAATTAACAGATAAATGGACGGAGCTCTTCTATAAAATTACACATAAAACACCATAAACACAATACTTAAGAGATAACAAGAACACATGCATAAACAATACACTAAGGAATATAAGGAAATTTGAAAAATTACCAAATTTAAACAAAATGAAACTATTCTATCACAATATTATAATTATTACATAAATAAGGATTATAGCAACAGAGAAATTAAATTGAACAAACAAGAATTAGATTCAAAGTGAAGCACCGACAAAGTACAACGTAATAGAGATATATCTATATACAACACGTGTAACAGACAACTATTAAATAATAAAATCCGTAACTTACAGATTATCTGACAAAAGATAATTGTATTCCTTACATTTTACGTAAAATAATCCATCGATCCACAACTTGCTTTTACTGCTGTTTAAAATATTTACATGTTACACCAATTTGGTATGGGATATGTTCATTTCTGAAATCTTTAAATCATGAAATTTTTGAATTCAAGAAATTCTTTCACTTCAAATCAATGAGATACGCGTCTAATCCTATATGATGTCATGATAAATGTCCATTTTACCTCATACTCACAAATGACATGTATGATTTTAAAAAAAATTATCGTTTACAATGTATACATCGTACTTGTTAATGTACCATGCCCAGGCATCGACCAAAACTTCACTTAGAAAATGTCCTTAAATATACATATACTTTATTCTATTTTAAATTTCATTTTTCCTCTCTTAAATTTCATTTTTCCTCTCTTAAATTTCATTTTTCCACAATTTTTTTTAATCTTTCAACAATTTATCCATTGTTTAATGGGTAATTTCTCTATTACAAATATTTTGCTTCTTCAACCAATGCCGAAGACATCACTAACCATGAAATTTGTCAATTCAAGCCTTGCATGGTAGAGGTGTTTTTGGTTCTAAGTATAGCACTGTGAATATATTTTTAAAATAATCAGTTAAAAAACGATAATGTAAAAGCTTTTAAAACTGTAAGATAAATTCTCATAAAGTATGTAGTATGAAAAAATTAAAAATTACAATTTTGGCAAATGAATTTAAGTCTACTGCAAGTAACAATTACTTCCATGTATCTTAGTATGTACATACAAGTTAATAGTTTTCTCTAGTGTCATTTATATAGATCATGAACACATAGTTATCTTGTAACTGTATTTCATACAACTGAATGTCTCCATCCCTTTTTTGGTAAGAGCATTCCAGCATTCAATATTGTCATCAGACAGTGCTTGTTTTGAATTCTGGGATGATGTGCAATCATTTTATTTTTTTCCAACAGCCAAACACTATGGACGCTTAAGTTGAAAATGGTTCCATGTTATATTCAGACTTGAAGTTTAAGTGTCCACATCACTGGTTGTATGGAGATTCAATTTTGCCTTCAGAATATTTGTAAAAGCAATATTTAAACATTGTAGTTTTGATGCCCACATATGGTTTTCAACATCGCCAGAAAAAACCAAAAACTAAAATTAACTACCTCTAACTCTACCCATAAATACTATCCTGATCATTTATCATTAACTAAATTGTCCTGTTCATCAAAATTCAATTTTATTTTACAAAAATACACATTTTGACAAAGTTTATTTATTCTTGCACCATTTAATTTTTAATGAAATGATGAAAAATTAAATGACAACGAATCATGACATCGATGTGATGCCTATGGATTTCTCCCAATCCATGTGTATTGTCTGCATCAACAAGCTATTTGGAATATTAAATGGTAACTAGAGGAACAAAAAAACTATTTTGTGAAATAATTGAAATCAAATTATTTTTTGAAATATGTATTTGATCAAATGATACCATCTATTGCTATCAATTATTGCTAATTAGAACTATGCCACATTTCTGATGTTTGCATGGATTTATGTAATTTGCGTTTCATTACATCGTCAATTTAATTTATCATAAAGATCGCTGCCTGATAATAGTTTAATCAAAATGACAATATGACAGTTAATATGAATCTTGCATATTTTTTTCGTGGCGTTAATCTCTTGCACAACCACCATAAATCTGTGTATATGATCAAACGTAAAAACAAAAAGCTGCACAAAAAATAATCTTATTCTATACAGTTGAACCTCCCTGTTTCAAACCCATATAATCCAAAGACGGCATTTAATTTGAAGCATTTCAACTTTACACAAAACATTCGCTCTCACATAAATGGCATACACGGTTATTTCAAAGATTTCCCATGGTCCCGCTGAGTTTGAGATAAAGAGGTTTGACTGTACACATCCTGGTCACATATACACAGAAAGACCAGCTCTCAGTAAAATACCTTGAGCAAGTCTATAAAAGAGATTTCAGATTATGGTACATAAGTTTATCTATTCACAGTAATCTGAATGATCAGCAGTCATTTGAAGGAAAAAATATTTCTACAAGCTGCGATAACTTAAATCATTCAGTGTTTTCATGTGCAGTGAATGACACATTGTCCTGCTGAACTGTATCATGATACATGAATGTAAAAACAGAGGAGAAACACATCACTCTGTATACAGAATTCTGAACACCTGATCAAACTATCACACAACTACAATGTAAAAACACTGAATATTTTGGCAGTACATATTTTGCTGTTGTTTTGAAATTACTTATCTCATTTTTCATGAGTTTTTTTTATGAGGAAAAACAATTTAAAACAAACATATACAAAATTGTCTTCTCAGTAGTGAAAAACATCCAAACAGATATTTTCATCGAAAAGCGAAATGAGAAAACATAAATATGTTATAACTTTTTGTAATAATGATGCCATATGGCAAATGTGGACGATTAAAAGCATGCAGAAGTGTGTTACATTTAAGTCATAGCCATAATAATCATGAAACACCTTTTTAGGAAATAAGAATTTGTGTCAAAGATTTTTTCCTTTCCAACATCATAAATCTGTTATTTCATGGCAATTGTGTCACAGCCAAGTTAACATACCATAAATTGGTTTGCTAATATAATATAAGCCTTTCTAACTACTTTCTGTTTAAAAGATATATAATAAAACACTGACTGAACTTCTCATATTTGTTAGTAATCTACATATAATTAAAGACTAGTGCATATTTTGTGGACGGAAAAATAACATTCAAGTCACAAAGCCATAAAGTTGAGGATTCTATAATTTCCAAAGCTCTCATTTTACTAGTAATCAGGTATTTATTTTTAAATCTTTTTACTTGTAGTCTGTGAATGAAAATTTCTATCAATATATCTTCCTCAATATTTTTTAAAATTATTTTTTGATAATCAAATTATCACTCTTAACACTTAACTTCTCTCTGCAAATTAATCAAAGCTGATTTTCAACTTAATAAATTAGGTGACATTGTGACAGACATTATGGCCAGGAGAACTGATAAGTAGTAATATGTCATAACACCAGAGATAAGGGAGACAACTCCTCCTAGTCCTCTCCATCAGAAGACACGTACAGGAGTTCCTTCTTTTCACTACTCTCCATGGCCTCTGACAGCCCTTCATGTTTCCGTAACTTTTTCATACTGTGTCGCAGAACCTCTTTCATGCGTTCATTTTCTGTGTTGGCTGACCTCCACATGACCTCTAATTCCTCTTCAACATCTCTGCAATATACACATATTGCATAAATTTTCTTCCTTTTGAAACCTTGTCACATTTATATTTCAAGAATCTTTATATCAATCAATGTAAAACATAAAGAAATAAAAATAATAATTAGTGGAAACATTACAATAATTTTACTCCTGATTATTCTGATAGGTAAACAAGTTACCAGGGTTCGATAGTCACACTTACTTCTTATCGTCCGCAATGTTGTTTATGATTTTTTCTTTCTCTGACACCAACAGTCTGAGATGGTTGATTTCTCTCTCATACTCCTTCTTCTGGTTACTGAAGTTAACATCTTGCTCTTTTAATCTGAAAACAATTTTACTCATTTAGCAGTAGATTATACAAGATATTTTTATTGTCGACAATCACAGGAAGGAATTCTCTTCCTTCTCCAACACTAAATGAAATATTTTCATTTTGATAAACACATTCTACAAATCTGCAGTCCACACCAATATATAATGTGTTTAAGCAAAGATTCATTAGAATCAAATATGTAATCTCCAAGTAAAAAAAAACACAAGGAACTTCAAATGTTATCTTCTACAACAGATCACATGACCGTTGACCCAAGGACATGAAGAGCAATCCCTTAGAACCCTTTCACACAAACAAAATGTGTACCAAATATGGGCATAAATTACCCAAAGGAACAGAAGCTATAATATGGAAACTGAAATATTATTGTTATTCTATCTTTAGTAAGAGGTTTTGCGAACTTTCGACCAACAAAGCTGAAAAGCAATGCTATGTGCCCTCTCCGCACAATCAACCAAATACAGTGTGGTCATGATAAGCCAATAAGAACAGAAGCTTGGAAACCTAAAATGTAGTGTTTTATCATAGAAACAACAGAACAATTAACTCTATTTCTATCCTTCCTTTAATCTACTGCTATATACTGTCACTCATTGATTTACCCATTCTACTCACATTCCTATCTTTTCTCACCTGCTGAAAGGTCAAAATATCTAAGGGCATATAGAAACTAGATTAACATCTGGCCCCAGTTGTTCAAAGCATGGTTCGAGTTAACCAGTGGTGAGTGCAAAATTTGAATTGTTACCACAGACAAAAATATGGAATTTCAGAGCAAAACTGGCACTAAAACTATCAATCTGACCTGTTTCAACAAACCTACAGCTGTGAAATAATAAAAAATGTTTCTAATTTCGTGTCATTCATATTGGAATATATTTTCTAACCACTGGGATAAGTAAACTTTTGACTTTTGAGGTCCTGGCCAACATTCTTGAATGTTTCATCAACTCACCTTCCTGCAACTGTGTTCAGCTTAGCAGCAGCCTTCATCTTATATAACTGTAACAGAATATACAGAATTTCAATTCAGAAATTCAATCACTTGACGGTTCTGACAATAAGCTCATGTATGGCAATAAGACCATGTCTGACAATAAGCCCATGTCTAGCCATTTGTCAATGTATGACAATAAGCCTGTGTTTGACAATAAGTCCATGTCTGACGATGTCCATGTTTTACAATAAGTCCATATATGACAATAAGTCCATGTCTCACAATAAGCCCATGTCTTACAATAAGTAAATGTCAGGCAAAAAGTCCATAAGATTGTGGCTTTATCATAGACTTGATTAAGATTGTGGCTATACACTAGTCAAAAACAAGACACCACAGACACTGACCTTTAACTTCTCCTCCATTTTACCCTTGGTCACGTTACCACTCAGTAGTCTATTTACAGCCTTTTTTGTCTCGTTTTCCTGCTCTCTTGCCTGCAACATTAAATTTGTTAAAAATCCAAATCATATTTCTGTTGATCGTAACATTTTAGATATACCAGTAACACTTCAATCAGAACAAAAACAACTTCGAAAGAAACTTTTATTGTTTTAGATATTGCATAAATTACTCGTCTTTTGTCTTTAATTAGCAAAATATAAACAGGTCTCTCGAGATACAGTAAATGTAGGTCACAATTTTTTTGTTTTTGTTTTGTTTTTTGATTTCCAAAGAGCAATAGAAGAACTGGGGAGGGATGTAGAACTTAAGGGCAAGGGAAGGGGACCTACAGGGAGAGGGGGGCTAGGGTGAGGAAAGAGAAAAAAAGGTCATCCATGATAAATACACAACATCCAATTCTGATATGGAATATAAATGTTAAGAAATCATGAGGATCGAGGAAAAGAAATATAATACAAATCCTAAAATAGTACCTAAATAGACTCCCTAATGTAACAATATATATCTATATTTATTTAAAAGAAATACTGTTACCTACATGGCATACACTTAAATACAATGTCCAATACATCTTTTCTCATTTCTTGTAGTGTGGTCAAAAATGAAAGCCAAACATTGTACCTATTTATTGTGTGGTCATGTTCAAAATGAAAGCCAAACATTGTACCTATTTATTGTCATTCGTCTTCTTTTGAAGATTTTAGTTAGTGTAATAATGAATTACAATGAGTTTCTGTTTATTTCTGATCTTGAATATTTAAATTACCTAATCCCACATCTGCAAATTTCGTTTCAATGTACATATTCCTACCTATCCTTTGATTGGTCAATGAAACATGATTATTCATGTCCTGTAATGTAAGGACAGCATGAACACTAGTCCTTGATCATAGATAGTACTCTGTGTAATGGTAGAACAATGTGTTACATGTAGAGCAAGTGAATTTTGTTGGTGCAAATGATAAATATATAGGTGAACACAGACAATACAATAGGACCAGAAACTTGAGAGTCCTTAAGGTTGGTGCATACACTTGGGTGAACAACTTGTGTGCAAGTTATGAATTTAATCAAAGACCTTGAGACTTAAAGACTCTCTGAGGTTGGTTGAACAACTTGTGTGCAAGTTATAAAAAGAACATCAATTTAATCGAGGACCTTGAGACTTAAAGACTACTAGAGGGTTTTTCCATCTGGAAATTATCCTAACTGTTCAAAGGGCCATAAATACAGCAAACAAATTAGATATTGAACTGAGCTATTCTAAAGCATGAAAGCATCATTTTCACTATCAGGTTTGTCCTCATAATGGGTTTGACTTCAGGAGATGGAGCTTCTAAACTAGTCTACTGGATCTTAAAACTTTCATGAAGGGACGACAGAAGCTAGGATTGAAAAAAAAAATAATTTAAATTATAAAATTTTATCAAATCAATATTCATAGAATTACAGAGAGATAAAACTTCACAAAAATATGACAACATCGATTTTTGAAATGTATCTGTGATATCCTTACATTGTCCCTGTATATCATTCTCATCACCAGCTGAAAAAACAGGACATCTTTAAACGTAATCTTGACTTTTTACTTAAAATTTCATGCTTGGTATATGTTAGTGATGCTTAATGACAAGTGTAATAACAAAGGTGTCGAAGAGACACAGCCAGACACTAAAGTTCCTTCACAGTCTCTGATACGTAACTATGACAAATTTGTTGTCATCAAAGGCATATTATAATGAGATTCCACGAAAGTCTAAACTGTAAGATTCCTGTATGGATACTGTAATGAGGGCACTGTTTATGCTGCTGATACAGCTTGTTACTGACCAATATATACAATGAACATCTGCATCATTTCCATCGTCGATGAACCCTATCATCAGTTGTGTAGATCATTTATCGGACGACAAAAGAATTTGGTAAATATTCTCCTGGTAAGATATTAAAACATATTACATCTGCTATATAGAATTAATTCTCTCCTATCACTTACCACTTTAGCGTAGGTGTCTCTCTCCTGAGCTGCTTTCTCAGCCTGTTAACAAAAACAGCTATAGTTACAGTATTTTTACAAAATTTTAGTCTTTGAAAAAAACCTGAATTTGAATAGGTATATATAGCAGGGCTTTTGAGTGTTTCTTGTCAATATTAATGATATCCATATCAAGGCAAAGTTTATTCAACAAAAAAATAGTTATTACTGTACAGTGTAAACACTCACCACTCGTATGATATTAGCCAGTTGTTCCTGTACGGTGTACTCTTTATTCTCAGATTGCTCCACTGCCTTCTGTAGGTACATGATTTTGGACTGAGCTTTCCTATGAATAATATAAATGTACAAACAATCAATTTTTTTAAAAAGAAAAAAAATTTGTATATTAAGATAATTTCTTAATTTCTGAATCTCCAGGTTACACTTTGGTATATATATATATATATTCACTGAAACTTTTTTTTTACAAACGTTGATAAACCAGCACAAAGGGCCTGTAATTTTATGTTCTCAAATCAAATTAATACTTCTCTAATTACCGAACAGCTTTTTGCATAGCCTTCATTTCAGCCTGTAGTCGTTTATTTTCTGCTGCCAGCTCCACATATCTGCCACTTTGTGCTTTCCTCTCACCCTGTACAGCCTGAAGAAATTTTTCAAAGCAAAACATGTCAACGAAGAAACAAGACCAAAAATTTGTGTTGTAGGAAATATCTTATCATTGTGAACTAAAAATAAGGCAAAATAATAAAATGACCCAAAACTAAAGTTATATGTTCACAATGGGTACAAGTTTGTAAAACACAATAATGCTAAGTGCAGTGTTTTAAAGATAAAAGTATAACAGCACAGAATTGCTATATGGTGGAGTTTTACTGATATAATTTAACTCTGTTGTCATCTTTTTCTATGATATATAATTTATTGTGGTCAGTGTTTTTGAGGTCAGTTTTTTGTTTGTTAATTGGTTCTTTACCTGTAGTTTTATTTTAAGACTGTCCATTTCATCTTTGTGAGCTTCCTCTTTCTCCACCATACTCCTATGAACAAAGTAAAAACATTTTTACACCTCACAGCTTTAAGTACTTGACACACAACTTAACATTTAGCTATCATATCATTGTTTGGAATCAACATATCTAACTACCATTTATGTTTTGAATATACATATATATCTTTAATTTGTTTTGTTAAATTGAGGTCTTGAAAATAAGGAGCCTAAAAAGAGAAAGATTATAATCTGAAATCTTAATCTATGACAGCCAGAATGTGGTGCTTACTTTTTGAGATCTGCTATACTGTTGATGTAGTCCTGTGTTGTAGACTTGTCTGGGGTTTCTAGCATCAAGGCATCCAACTTGTTTTTCGTGTCTTTGTACTTTTTACGTAGATCCTCCATCTCCTGGTCAATTTCTGTCTTCTCAGCTTTAATTAGCACCAGCTGTTTTGATAACTTTGACACTGTAAGGAAATCCAAGAAAAGTCACCATTAAAAATTTAACAACACATTTAAAACTTTCATTTTTGATACCATTAAGACAGTGGGCTTCACATTCTTTTATATATAAAAAAGACATGGATAACAGTTTTCCAGCCTTTCATCTAAAAAGAAAATTGACTTCATTCTTTATTGTGATAAAAGAGCACATTTGCCCTTGGCCAATACAATCATTTTGCCTTTGACCTTACCAAATCAATTTTATACCTTTGACCTTAGCAACTCACAATCCTTTTCACTTTAATCTTGGCCAATCATGATCTTTTTACCTTTGACCTTGAAAACCAGTACTGATGTAAGCTACCTAGTATCGTTGGATGTTTTACTGTTAACATCCAAATCCTGTTTCCTTACCTTCTACTAGTTGTCCTTGGGATTAGTCTGGCCTTAAAACTCTACATACTGACTCGCATTACAGTCATCTGACAACTATTAGTTTCTACATAATGTGTTAGGATTCCTTTTATGCATTACCTTCACCAACATGAGCCTGATGCATGTCTTGTGCCTACATAATGTGTTAGGATTCCTTTTACACACTTCCTTCTCGTACATGCATGTCTCGTGCCTACATAATGTGTTAGGATTCCTTTTATGCATTACCTTCACAAACATGAGCCTGATGCATGTCTCGTGCCGACATAATGTGTTAGGATTCCTTTTACACACTTCCTTCTCGTACATGAGCCTGATGAAAATCTCGTGCCTACATAATGTGTTTGGATTTTTTATGTGTTACCTTCACGAACATGAGCCTGATGCATGTCTCATGCCGACATAATGTGTTAGGATTCCTTTTATGTGTTACCTTCTCATACATGAGCCTGATGCATGTCTCGTGCCGACATAATGTGTTAGGATTCCTTTTACACACTTCCTTCTCGTACATGAGCCTGATGCATGTCTCGTGCCTACATAATGTGTTAGGATTCCTTCTATGTGTTACCTTCACGAACATGAGCCTGATGCATGTCTCGTGCCTTCTGGTCTTTCACCTCTATTTGTTCCAGCAGGTTCTGATTTTCCTCCAGTACAAGTTTGGCATTATCTTTGAGCTGGTCCCTAAAACAAATATTGAATAGATGTTAGAGTGCATGTTTTCATATGTAAAGAAACCAGACAATGATCAGAAACTCTGGTACAAAAAAGCTTTGTTAATAAATTTCTCCCATCCTTCACAAAATTGGTTTTTCCAAATTTCTCCCACCCTTCACATTAAAGTGGTTTCCTAATTTCTCCCACCCTCCACATGATTGTGTTTTCCTAATTTCTCCCATCCTTCACATTATGGTGGTTTCCCAATTTCTCCCACCCTCCACATGATTGTATTTTCCTAATTTCTCCCATCCTTCACATTATTGTGGTTTCCCAATTTCTCCAACACTCCACATGATTGTGTTTTCCTAATTTCTCCCATCCTTCACATTATGGTGGTTTCCCAATTTCTCCAACCCTCCAAATGATTGTGTTTTCCTAATTTCTCCCATCCTTTACATTATGGTAGTTTCCCAATTTCTCCAACTCTTCACATAATTGTTTTTCCCTAATTTCTCCCATCCTTAACATTATGTTGGTTTCCAAATTTCTCTCACCCTTTACAGGATTCTGTTTTCCATCAGAATAACCATCTGATCGTACATGTATTCATTCAACCTATAATAGCTTGATGTTATTGCTAGTCACATACACGATCACTATAGATCAGATTACTGCCTTACCATTCCGTGACGTCGATGGGGCCGCGTTTGACTGCGTGGTCTAGTTTTTTGTGTAGTTGTTGGTTTTCTATAATGATATCTTCAGCTTGAATGCGTAATTTTTCTAGTTCTCCCTGTAAACATACAAATTAATCACATACCAAATCAACAACAGATCCAAGCTTTTGTTAAATGAAATCTACAGTAGATGTGGATACATATAGTATTCTATGCCTGCACAGTTATACCTGAGATGATGAAATCGGAGTCATTTTACAGTTATACCCGAGATGATGAAATCGGAGTCATTTTACAGTTATACCCGAGATGATGAAATCGGAGTCATTTTACAGTTATACCCGAGATGATGAAATCGGAGTCATTTTACAGTTATACCCGAGATGATGAAATCGGAGTCATTTTACAGTTATAACTGAGATGATGAAATCGCAGTCATTTTACAGTTATACCCGAGATGATGAAATCGCAGTCATTTTACAGTTATACCCGAGATGATGAAATCGGAGTCATTTTTACCTGGTAGTGCTTCACAACATTATCCTTCTCCCGGAGCCTGTCATCATAAGCCAGGAACAGCGGAGACAAATACTGCACATTTATCTGGAAAAAGTCAATTCACTAGTTAGATTTTCAAATTTTTGGTGACTATAGTACAAAAATATTGGAATGTTAAGCTGTTAAAGCAAGCATTATTGAAATATGAGACTTGTTGATAATCTGTCTCAGGCTGTCTAAAACAGGTGACAGTTAAGCAGTGATAGATCAAAATTTTCAAATATAAATCAAACAATTATTGGAAACATTATTCATCATTTCACAGCTGAAGATTTGTTGCTAGAGATCAAATTGATAAATTTTGAGTCTTATTTTTGCCTTTAATACTCTTGATTTTTTCAGAGTCAACAATTTGAATTTTTCACTAACCACTGAGTTACCACTGCCAGGTCCCAGTTGTTCAACGGCTGGTTAGAGATCATAAACCAGTGGTTAGTAATATTTTTTCAAAAATGAATCAAACAAAATTTGAACCATTCTTTATCACAGCTGTAGGTTTGTTAAGAAGGGTCAAATTGATATATTTTGTGTTTGACGTTCTTGCTTGCTCAGTGGAAGTGGAATTTTTAACTAACATCTGGCTATCTTCAAGATTGCACAAAAGAAACACAAGTGAATAGTTTCTATTCATAATTTAGAGCCAGATACAGTAGATCCAAACAATGAATTGAACTGTGTCATACAGTTTTGTACTTCTGGGATTTGTCAGTGATGCTAAGGGCCTAAAATTTAAAGTCTAGGAGGCCACTAAGGAAAATCCAAAGTGATCAAAAGAAAAGTCAAAATCAAGATGGGGATCCAAGTAAATTTTGAACAACCCCCGGACTTGATCTCTTACGGAATCATGAAAGACTTTTTATAACAAGAACAGTGATTGGACACTGACTTACAGATTTATAGATATACAACTTTGGTTATAAATCAGTCAGAAGTTACAGAAAACTTACAAGCCAGGAAGGGATTGGACCTTTGTCTGGAAGTCCGAGCATTTCTCCAGTCTGGAAGTGAAG
Source organism: Ylistrum balloti (assembly GCF_031769215.1). Lineage (NCBI taxonomy): Eukaryota > Metazoa > Mollusca > Bivalvia > Pectinida > Pectinidae > Ylistrum > Ylistrum balloti. Next base: position 65,178 of record NW_026782107.1, on the reverse strand, counting down.
GGGATACATGATAAAAATGTAACAGATCAATCAAAGGTATTTCATCTGACTCACATCTTTATCTTAAATCTACATCTATGAAGGTGCGGAGGTGTGCTATGGTCTATAGGCTTTACTTTGCTAATAACAGCTTATTTACAATACCATATCACTTAAAACACTTATCACTACAAAACCTGTCCATATCATACTCCATTGCATGCAGTTTCTAAACAGTATCCTAAACTTCCTCGCTCTAAGACGATATCAATATCAACACTTGTTATATATGAGGTCTGACCTATAATCCTGTAGTTATAAGGTCCCTGTTTCATAAATCTTCCTTAATTTAAGGAATTCTCCTTAACTTAAAATTACCCATAGGAAAGTGTTGTAAAAAATAAAGAAATTTTCTTTAATTTAAATTTTTCTTTAACTTATAAAATGCTTTTCTATGGTAGTTAAGATTTCTGTAAGTTAAGAAAGATTGGTGAAACTGGTCTGGAGATCCTTCTACATATTGTGACATCCTACAAAGCCCTTTCTATTACATGTACCAGATATTGTCTCAATAAAAGGCAAAAAGGAAAACATAATTGAAGCATATCACATATTATTATCATACATCTCGTGAGTTGCTCACCTTTTCACCTGGTTGTATAGGCCTGTACTTGGCCTGGTAGCTACTCAGCTCTACACTCAGTCTGTGTACAGAACTCTTCAGCGTGTTGTTTTCTTCCTTCATGTCCTGTAGTTGCTTCTTCAGCAACAGGTTTTTAGCTGTCTCCTTGTCTGCAGTATACCAAAAGAAACAACAATGGAATTGAAATGTAACAAAATTACCTGATAATTTGAGTTCAATAGATACAAGAAGTTAAACGTTTGTCAAACTATATGGTGGTAGATTCCTATCATCTAAACATTTATCATTATAGCCTGTGAACATAATTTGTAATACAGTCATACAGATTTTGATTTGTGCACTGCTATTTTGCTTTTTAATAAAGAAATCAAATTTTGCATAATATAGATTTCCCTAGACTTATATCGACCTTGGTCTATTATCTATACACATATCAGCATATCTTATATAAAAAACATCTTTCTCGAGTATTTACTTTCTGTGGTAATTAAAACACGATCCACTGACACCTTCTGTACCAGACAATTTGTACTAGATTCTACTGTAATTGTCAGGTTTACATCCCTTATCCAGGACCCGTAATTCCTTTTCTACTAATCCTCAGGTTACCTCCCTTATGCAGAACCTCAGACACCTTCTGTACCAGACAATTTGTACTAGATTCTACAGTAATTGTCAGGTTTACATCCCTTATCCAGGACCTGTAATACCCTTTTCAGTAATCCTCAGGCTTACCTCCCTTATCCAGAGCCTCAGACACTTTCTGTAGTGAATGGACTTCTCCTTCCAGCTCCTCATTGCGTGACCTCAATAAGACATTCTCTCCCTCTATACTCCGTGTCAACTCATCTACACTTCGTGCTGTGTTAGAACCCGACATCATAGACCGATGAGACAATGAACCTGAAAATGACATTCATGTTCCTATAATTGCAATGTGTGTCACAAGAAATGGCTCGGGTAACTTAAACAATATTTCTCTAAACAGAAGGTAATGTCTAATAGAATAGCCAAATAAGGTTACATAACAATAACTCACAAATTCAAAACATCTTCAGAGGCAGAGTAACTATCATTTGCTTCGATGGAAAAATGTCTAAATTTACTTTACAAACATTGCAATACATAGAAAATTTCTTTGTGTAAATAAATTAATTTACAAAGTTATGTGACTCCATATTTAACATTAACAACAAATGAATGGATGATCTTTTAAGGAATCTGAAATTGTAAGTTATGAAAACATTTCAAAAATCAAACTTAAGCAATTTACACTTTATCAAATTTTAAATTTTCATCTTTACAAAGAAAAAATATTTTCCCACTATTTTATTTACATTCATTGTGATCTGTTGACCTCCTCATGTGCATAATATTTTATTGTTTAATATTTCATAAGTCAATGGTTGTGTAATGATAACCAATGATCAAGTGACTTGAGTAAGTAAAGAAGGATGATAAAATGTAAATTGATTTTATATCAACAAAACAATATCTAAATCAAACATCAAGTAAACATTGTGATCAAACAAATCAACAGAATTTTTTGAATGCTGGTACTTTAGTAGTCTACATTTATATTTTCAACTGGACAGATTATAAGAGAGGTGACAGGTACTACATGAACTGTAAAAAGGAACAACAGTGACAAAATGAGTGACAAACATTTTGGTTTTTATTTTCCTTAAACTTTCATGTCTTTCAATTAATCATAAATTATAAAAAAAAAATTCCTGAATTTTGAGAGGTTTCATGAAATCACAAATTACACAATTACTAAATACTCTAAAGAAGTAATATAAGGATACCGAATGAAACACAGACACCAAATTTACCGTCAAGGGGAGATAATGCAAACTACAGTACAATCAATATTCAAATAATGGAAAAAAAAAACCACCAAAGGTGTTACATGCTAAATAAAGAAATTTCAGAATTTCTTAATGTTTGGGATTTGGTAAACTATATCATTTATAATAAGCATTATTGCTGGTCAACATACATTCAGTAACCAGAAGGACCATAGTAAAACAAAATAATGTGATGATGTATGTACTGCGAATTTCAACGCAATATGAGGCAGGTCAGTTATCAATATGCTGAATCAGAAGATAGTTATGTGTTGAAGATACTACCGTGATTTGTGACACTAAAAGACAACTGTGTGCTGTAGCTGATATTGTCTTTAACATAAGTGATTTACATTAATTAAGGTCATTTACCCTTTGTATGGGGAGTGGGCCCCATTAAGGAGTCTCCTGTTTGGGCCTCCTCATTTATCAGGTGTATCCCTCGTTTGGACCCCTCTCCCCTCATTGGAGACTGGCTTTTCCTTGCCGACAGACGAGTACTTTTAATGCTGGTCTCATGGATACTATCCTCTACAGGGTCAAGGTCACAAGAGACAAAAATAGGTCAGAAGAAAACACAAAACAATATTCTGCATTTATCCTGCAATAAGTAATAACAATGGAATTCTGGCTATAAATCGGTGGGTAGGCATACTGGAGAGCAATGAAACAATATTTTATTGAAAACTCTACTGAAGACTAAGAGACGTAATTGGGCTTATTACCTGGCATGGCCTTATTGCAGATTAAATTCATTATTAAAAGAACGAAAAATTCAAAATATTACACCTGTACAGATTTCATGTGTTTTGCATTTTTTCTCAATTTACAAAAAGTTATTTTAAGAATCCCATCAAACAGGCTAAAAATGCCTTACAAGAATAATTAATTCAAACCCTGTACTATAAACTTTTGTCATTTGACAGGAACTGAGAGATAATGTACGTAGATTACAGTATAACAAGAGTTTGATGGGACTCTTACTGTGGGAGACAACAAGAGCAGCCAGAGATACTCCAACAGGTAAACTCAAAATGTCTTCTCACAATTGAAAATTAAACCACAGAACACTAGATTTAAATCAAGTGTGTAACCACTGTACTATCTGACCACCCTGAAACTCTGCATTTCAATGTACTTGTGTTATCACCAACATATATGCAAAACAGATGTAATCTGTATCAGTTGTACAGTGTATCATAATTACTCACTTTAATGTTATCAAACATCGTAAAAATCATTTCCAATATATGCAATTTTATTGATCCAATGTACTGGAATCAGGTTTTGGATATAGTCAGTATGATGTTACAAGCAGAGTTTCTACACCGTACAACACAAAAACAGGAAATAATAACGACAACATGAATCAAAATAACTATAAAATAAACGGTAATTCGTAAAATAAATACAAGGAACATACATTCAAAACATAAAATAGAAACTGCAGCTTTCCACCAACAGGTTTTCTTGAATTACTGATTTCCTGAGTGTTGTTATGTGTTAAAGATTTAGTCAGGTCAGAATGAGCTATCATGTACATTATCGTACTGATCCTAGGTAAATGAATATTCAATTGATAAGTACTGGTAGACTATTTGCTCAAAGACAATGGTCAATCCAGTTATTACAGGTGAAATAGACATTACAGTGATGTAATCACCCTAACTGAACACTCCACGTAAAGATCGACGTGACAGATCTTTCCAGAGAGAAGTTCTAGACTAAACAGTGTTCTCATTAAGTGCCAGTTGCCAGTACCTTGCTATGCATTGACTGTGAACTGAATATATTTTGAGTAAATATAAAGAATATTACTAATACTAAGCTGACTATTGTCTATACCAAGCATCTGTTTCAAATCTTAGTGAGAACACTGTTATGTCTGAGAGGAAATATCACGAACCTATTGGAAGCCAGTTCTGATTTATACTATCTATATTTTGTAAATATATATTTGCATGCAGTTCAGTGATTTTCAGATGATTGTTACTTGTGAAAAACGGCCATCCCCTCAAGCTTCAACATTAAGCCATTAAGCCTACACACAACATGGAAGTGTCAATTTTACCCTGAATGTTCTCAATCTCCAGTGGATCACCAAATTTTACACCTTGTTTTAACAGAGTTCATAAATTTAAATTAAACTAGCCAGACATGATATTTGACTCAAAATCCAGACCTATGGTAATAAATGTAACTTTTCAAATTCCAGTTATCACTGAATCAACATATCAAAACAAATTATTCATCCGTTAAACCGATATGAAATTTAATCTCGACCTTTGACCTCTGACCTTGGATCATGCATTTAATTGCATCATTCAGATCTTTTCTCTGTGATGTCATTACAAGATATTTATCCTTGACCTTAAACGGACAGTAACCTTGACTCTCATCATGTAATTTGACTGTGTCTATTAATCAAGTGACTTGTCAATTGTTTTGATCAAATTTATAATTGATCTTGACCTCTGACCTGACAACACTGTCATAAAATCCAGAGATTTCAAGTTGTATCTATATATCTTTTACTGTCTAAACCTTACAGCCTGTCTAAACCTTACAGCCAAGATTAAAAAATTATTTAAGAATTGCACATTTTGGATTTTTGACCTTTAGCTGAAACTCAGTGACCTAACTTCAGTGCACACCCAGCCACCTGATGGTGATGCAGGTGTACCTTACAATGGGAAAACACAGATATCCCTGCCCTGGGTTGTGTTACCCATAAACATAGGAACTCATATGGTGAGCATGTGAAACATGTACATGTCTCCTATTCTGTGTGGCCAACAGCTCTCTATAAGATATACAACAGTACTTGGAAGAGGTCTAACGACCAGACAATACTATGTAGGAAAATCTTGTACCTCTGAAACTGGGCTCCCGCTCGCTTCGACTGCTAGGTGGAGCTACTGATGGAGGATGTTCTATCGTTACCTTGGTAACCTAAGGAGAGAAAAGTATATAAAAATGTTTATCAAAAACATGAAGTTTATATTGATTGTGAGGCTGTTCATAGTGTTATGAAATGGTTTTGATAGGAAAATCCATTTCTATATTAAAGCTATCTCAGAAAGTTATCTTTTTTGTTACATTCAATATAATATGATTTAGAATATTTCACACAGATCTGATGGTACACTGGACTTATGTTTCAAAGTCAAGAATTTTCTTAATCATAGTCATAAGATGCTGAATTTGATCTGTCGGAAGATTAAACACAAAATCATTTATTTTTTCCTGAATCATGATGATACCCACAATGATATGGCACAATCACTACATCTACAAGGAAATCTGAACTACAGAGAAATAGACACAAACATTTTTATGTCTCCAACCAAAAATCAAAAACAATGCTAAAACTAAAAATCATCTTTTTTGAGTAACAGTTAGATATACCCCAGTACTTATATTCTCTACTTTCATACATTTTTTGTAAAAATTCAAATATAAACTGGTGAAATTTAAAGTCTGCAAATAACATCAGGTTCAATGCCCCATAAGTAAATCACTACAAGTACTTAATGATAAGGTCAGTAATGCATGACCTCTAACAGAATCACAAAACAACAACAAACTGAGAACACTAACAATACAAAACAAAAATATAAAACATGATCACAATTTTTTTTTTCCAAATTTAATGATAAAAAAAGAAGAAAAAATCAGAAAGATCCTGCCAAATAATTGTATTCTTGTTTTTTTAATTGCATTCAAAATTAAAGTTATTCAGATGTAAAACATCACAGTGTGTTCAAAAGCATGTGTTTTCACTGCAAGATGAGAGTGATAATGAAAATGTCAGCACTAATACACAACCCTGTAATACAGTACTCTTTCATTTTTGAAGGTTACAGAAAATGAAGAACGTTCAGTTCAAGAAATTGAAAATCAATGTATATTATGTAGCAAGTTTCTAAACTATAGATTTTTTAAGGAAAGAATCTAAGATCAATATTGCCTTTCTGGGTGATACAATAATTATTTCATAACTCATTCAATTTTTCTTATATTTCAATCAATCATGAATATTAAATTGGTAGTTTAATTAATATCAATATCAGAACACTATGATGCATCCTCTGAACCAGATATACAAACGAAATTCATTCATGGATCAGTAACCTTAATACAGGAATTTACACTACACAGAAATTTATTTAAAGGCATACAATATGTAATGGCTATATCCACAATTTCAACTTTACATGAAAAAAAAATTTCAAAAATTCAGCAAATTACAATTCCCCATCAAATGTAAAATCATATCCAAAGAATGCTCTGTAAATGAACCCATGCCCCAAGTAAGAAGTGTCCAGTGAGTACTAGTTAAGGAGATAGGGCCCAGAGAAAACTTTTCTTAGATTTCAGTCAAAGGTTAAAACAGAGGTCACAATGACCTTCTTTTGATACGTGACACACCATTTCACCAAGGTGAACCTATATCCTAAGTATTCAGTTCCTGTGATTAGTTGTGCAAAAGATAGAAGATAGGGGCATTTATGTATGTCAAAGGTTAAAATGTAGGTCAGATTGACATACTTTTGATATGTGACACACCATCTCACATCCCCTATAAGTTGTGTAGAAAATAGGGCCCAGACAAGATAGCAGAAGGACGGAAGGACAGACGGACATAACACAAAGTATAGTCCCCCTCAGTCCCAATAAGTGACTTAAAAGTCACATCCTAAATTTGTGTCTTGTTCGCTTCTATCCATACACACTACAATTCTAACTCTATACATAACAAATGAAACGGAGATGAGAACACATGTAACAAGCAAACCTACCCGAAATCTCCTCTGCAATTTGTGAAGAAATAAAATATCACATTCACAAATTTTATCATTGTGCTTGTATTTATCACAATAGACAGAAAACAAGTCATTCGGGCCTACACAATATACAAGTAATGTCTAACTAAAAAATACTTCTGAGCAATGCAGAACCAAACATACTTGTGCAGTCACAAAAGTGTATCAGTTACCATTTATTTGTGAAATATTCAGGCCTTCTTACAATTTTGATATTCAAATCATATTGTGTTTTATTATTTGAAAGCAAGCAAGCATGCAGTAGACTTAGTCTATGTAAATAAGTTAAATACTGAGAGCACATTCTGGCATTAAAACCACATTAGAGTTCCAGCTTAATGTTGCCTCGTTAAAACAATTTATGTACATAAAATAGATAAAAAAACCCCTGAAATTTAGGACATACTGAATATACATGTATGGAAATTTTAATTCATGCATATTCAGTTTTTAATATTTTCTAATTCCAAGCATATAAATATTTATGACGTTGATGTAGGTATATAAAATTCTCACCGTTTCCTGGGCAACGTCATCTGAATCAGAATCCATGTCTCTGACAGCCCGCATAGCCTCCCGAACCTGTTGACTGGTCTGTTGTAAAGACTGACCCTCCTCAGCTGACTGTTGTGAACCCTACACAACAAATTCAGGTATAGAGATAAACCAAAGTTAGTTGGGGTTTATACATTTCAATTTTTATGTCTTTTTTAAGTTCTAATATCACAGTCGATTTTAATGAAGCAATGATACAGAGGGTCCGCATGAATCAAAGAACGTTTTTTTTCTGAAGAATTGGTACAATAAGAATGACAATGGGATTACCTTGCTTCGTCTTGTCTTGTTTGGCATGGCGTATATATCTTTTTGTGCTTCCTGGGACTCCAGTATGTGGTACATGCGTTCTATCAACCAAAACAAACGTTATATATATATACATACAAATCATCTATAAACCCAAACTATATATAAAATAACACAACACAATCTTCCAAAAGTGTAACACACGATTCCTTTGACGCATTGCTTCCATGGAACAAATGTGAACATTTTAGAACTAATTCATAAGCTATTAAATCACAATCACTGACTACATTGTCACCTTGAAAAGATTAAATTCTTTATAAAAACTTTTTCAATCAGTTTTTGAACTGCTTTTAGTTATGGATTCATGTCAGTAAATCCTTAAGTGATATTTGTAATTACAGGTGAAACAATTCATAGAAATTTTACAATCTGATTCAATTCTCAGTATGTCTTTGCTATTTTATTATGATACAAGACAATAGAACTGAGAAGATGGACACACAAAGGTGACAATAAATGCATGTAAGAATATGGTGGGGGCACAAAAATACTTAATGTTGAATGCAATCTTGTTACCTCCTTCATCATCTACAGCATGCTCCCGGGACCCCAAGGGCGGTGTAGGGGCCTTCTCCCTGTCTGAGTAACTGATCCTCTTCCTGGCTCCACCCCGGAACTCCACTGAAGAATACCTACGATACAAACGCTCAGTGAAACAGCTATCTCTTAGTAGATGTCATTTACACCATTTCACGCATTTTCAAGCAGGTGGTTTTGAAGTGGACACTTACACAAAGGTATTTTTTTCAAAACCGCAATATTTTCGTAAACTTACCTACATTTCAATAAGAAATATTAGATCATCATGTTTAAATATTTCAAAGTGTATATATATGAAAACTAAAATCAACATCAGGACATTGGCTCATAACAATATTATGAACATATTAACTGGTCTAATAATTCAATAATCAACAACAATTTTTTTTCACAAAATCAAAGTAGAAAATAAGATTGATATGCACATTAATAAATAAGTAAAAAATAGTTCAATGTCCATCTCAACACTTTACTATTTTATTTCAGAGTCCAGACTTTTTAACTGATCATTACCCAGCTTCCTCCATCATCTGGTAGTCATACAGGCTACTCTCAGGGTCACTCAGGGGATCCTCAATCCCTGGTTGCTGCTGCTGATGCTGCTGAAGCATCTTGCCAATTAGTGACGAGTTGAGGACACCTGTTGTCATGGCGAGGCCGGGAAGAGTTCCTGGCGGGGTGGCGGGAGGTGGTGTGTGGGGTACAGCCATGAAGGCCACACTCGGCAGGAGACCTGCCGATACCGTACCCTGGGAGGAGAAAGGGGAGATAATTAAAAATGGTACATGGTATATGATGCATTACAAAAGATAGACAATCATTAACTATTTACCGAGTAAATATCTGTAATAATGAAGACATTAACTGATACAAAGAGTTCAGGTTCAATATAAATTCTTCTGATTTGATAACTATTTAATAATTTTTAAATTTTATTAGCAAATTCATTAAATTAATTATGAAATTATCAGAAAGAACCATATAACTGTACTGTAAAATAATATTTCAATGTACGGTACAATAATATTAGTGAGTATATCTAATCTAAACTTTATTATAAAATTCAGTTAGTAGACTAATTCAATTATTAGCAGACATTCTGAAACAGAAATGACAACAAAAATATTCAATATACACAAACTGAAATGACTAAAGCTTAATAAATCATGTTCCTGTGGGTTAATATTTTGTCTACAAAATAACAGAATTTATAGCGTATCATACATGTTAATAAGCTATAAACAATGCATTACCATTGTTCTTATACACAACTGAACATCTACTATATCTACTGTCTTTGTATAACTAAACCCTAACTCCTACTATCCTGATAACTTAACCCTAACTTCTACTTTCCTATATAACTTAACCTTAACTTCTACTGTCCTGATCACTAATCCCTAACTTCTACTGCCCTATATAACTAAACCTGAACTTCTACTGTCCTGATAACTTAACCCTAACTTCTACTGTCCTGATAACTTAACCCTAACTTCTACTTTCTTATATAACTTAACCTTAACTTCTACTGCCCTATATAACTAAACACTAACTTCTACTGTCCTGATAACTCAACCCTAACTTCTACTGTCCTGATAACTTAACCCTAACTTCTACTGTCCTGATAACTTAACCCTAACTTCTACTTTCTTATATAACTTAACCTTAACTTCTACTGTCCTGATAACTCAACCCTAACTCCTACTGTCCTGATAACTTAACCCTAACTTCTACTTTCTTATATAACTAATCCCTAACTTCTACTGCCCTATACAACTAAACACTAACTTCTACTGTCCTGATAACTAAACCTTAACTTCTACTGCCCTATATAACTAAACCCTAACTTCTACTGTCCTGATAACTAATCCCTAACTTCTACTGCCCTATATAACTAAACCCTAACTTCTACTGTCCTGATAACTCAACCCTAACTCCTACTGTCCTGATAACTTAACCTTAACTTCTACTGTCCTGATAACTCTACCCTAACTTCTACTTTCTTATATAACTTAACCTTAACTTCTACTGCCCTATATAACTAAACACTAACTTCTACTGTCCTGATAACTCAACCCTAACTTCTACTGTCCTGATAACTTAACCCTAACTTCTACTGTCCTGATAACTTAACCCTAACTTCTACTTTCTTATATAACTAATCCCTAACTTCTACTGCCCTATACAACTAAACCCTAACTTCTACTGTCCTGATAACTAAACCTTAACTTCTACTGCCCTATATAACTAAACCCTAACTTCTACTGTCCTGATAACTAATCCCTAACTTCTCCAGTCCTATATAACTAAACCCTAACTTCTACTGTCCTGATAACTAATCCCTAACTTCTGCTGTCCTGATAACTAATCCCTAACTTCTCCAGTCCTATATAACAAAACCCTAACTTCTAGTGTCCAGATAACTAAACCCTAACTTCTTCTTTCCTATAAAACTTAATCCTAGCTTGTACTGTCTTGATAAGTAAACTCTAGCTTCTACTGCCCAAGAGAACCTAACTATTGTTTTCTAATATAACTTATTTTGAAGTTTAAAGTTCTGTCCTATCAACCTTAATTAAGGCTTTAGTATTAGGGTACATTGTAATATCTTTTAGATAAATTATTTTTTAGTAAAAGAGTCTACAGTCCTAAAGCCTTACATCCTTTAGTCATACACTAAATTCTACCATATGTATTCTGTGCCATCTATTTACTTAAAAAAAACATATTAGTACAGTGGTAAAATTATAGATTTTTTTCTTGAACATGAGGTGAAACAAAGTAAATCTCAGCTTTCATGAACATGCATATTCAATGAGTGTTTCTCAGTCTGATTGTAAATTATAAAGCAGCATGTTGTAGAATTCACAGTTAAAGTAACGGCAGGCACACACATGCTGTTATCAATAAGTAATGAGAGTATAGGAGCCAGGGCCAAGTCAGCCATGGACTTGTTACACTTGTTATATTAGTCTCATCCAAACATACAGACAAATAGTGGATGGACTTATCAAACAGTATCACATTCCTTGAGGGAATTTCACAAATATAAATCTAGATACACGTGGCAGACGAATTAAAAGAATTGTCACATCAACTGTGAGATGCTGGAGTAATGTTGTATTACCCTATAACAGACTCTCCCTGGGTTAGATTTCCTTCTACACCGTTAGTCACTTTTTACGAACACTTTATTTTTGCGGACTTAACTCTTCAGATATATACACAAATACATTATTTCGTGAACACTGATGTAGAAATGACCTAATCGGCGAATGATGAGGTATAAGAGACATGGACTCTGCAAAACTCTGATATAGACATCCAAGTTAAAATGGATGTCATCCGCAGTTATCTTCATACAAATAACTGAGAGGGATTTGAATTTGCGATTGAGTCTCCTCACGTATTAACGCAATAAAAAATCTCACGCAAAATATAAGTGATGCACAGTATCTGACGTGGTATTATTGTCAATAGTTAGTTATGTTGATATTTAAACAATATTTCATTTTAACGTGCACCATAACTAACAGAATTAAGATCAGAGTAATACCACAACAACTTATCCGTGTAAAAAACCAGTATGATTCATAAAAAAAGTAATGTACCCTTGGTAATGAAAAAAATATATATACACACCATACAGAGAATACCAGGTAGTGTTTTTGAGAAAAATGCAGTGACCTTAGAAAGTGCAACATCTAAAAATATTCAGGAGTTTGAAGTATTAAAAAATCATTGATTGTTATGATAATAATATATATGTAAGAAGTTTTTAAAAAAATCCTAAGATACTGACACAATGAATACATATAGACTATCACTTAACATCCACACAATAATAAAACAAAATGTTGATGAGGAAAGAGACTCTGAGACTTTATGAAAAATATCAAAGTACAAAGAAAGTAGTTTCCTTAAACAACTAACCCTAGCCACAGGTGACTTTCGGACTATTGGGTCTGAAGATTTCAAGAATTTCAACAATTTGTTTTTAGGGTTTCTGTCCCCTAGTCCTCAGTGCAGGGAGAGGAATATTCTGTATGGGTCATAATTAAGTTTCATTTCTCCAAGACCCCAAACCGGTACAGCCAAGTTTTGATCGTAACAAAACGTTACTGAATATTGAGAAAGTAAACAAACAAATGTTATTCTACTATATAAACAAGTTTACTTTAGTGACCATTTCCTAGCTGTAGCTCAAGAAAATGGGTAAATTATTTAGATGAATGTACATAAGGCTGTCCTCTCTCTAACCATGGAGACTCTGATCTATGGTCTTCTAGAGTTTCTCTCGGAATATTTATATTTCTCAATGTTTCATTTTCATAACTCATTTTCATTTCACCATTTCAAGCTGAAAATAAAATTTGACTGAGAATGGTGCTATACTTTTGAAAAAAGTTTTAAAATGATAATCTTCTGCATTGATATAAAATGCTTGTTGACAAAGCTGTGAATCCGGTGACCTCAAAAGACCAATACAAGGACAACAAAAACAAGAGAAATTTTAAAAGTATAGGATTTAGCTTTGTGTATATGTTAAGTCAGCAGGTCTATACTACAACGTTTTAACACATTGACCTGAGTCGTCAAGTTGTAGGATCTTAATCTGGCCGACATAATTAACCACAGATTAATTCTACCTCCATGTCTCATTATACTGGTCAGCTAAATACAACTGTCCTTTTAAATGACCGGTATCTTTATCTCTTCATGTAGAGTATTATCAGAAAATATGGCTGAATATAAATCAATTGAAATCTATATAACATTCACAAAATATTGGAAAAGAATTTAATATATTAAGGAACAACTGGTTTTTTTCTTTTTAATCAGAATTAAAGCTAACAAAGCTTTGATCAGATATGTGTGTATTACAACTTATCGAATATTTGACATGGAATCGGGTCACCAGAACATGTTTGGTTGACTTGTTACATACGTTTTACAACCACAATTGGCGATTTACATCTAGTGCCTGTGGATAGCTGCCAGAAGTGTCTATAGTGTTACACGACAGCCCTGTCTACTACAACGAATAGTACAGCCAAATATTTTATCCTTATCATCCTTATCATATATCAACACACATCACCCAGAATGGATTTACAAAAAATACTACAAATCACAATAATTCAATGAACATGTCTTCAAGAATGATGTCAAAATTATGCAGGGATATTATACCATACTTGTACAGCTATATAGTTGGTATAGATAGACCCTATCAGAAGCCTTCAAATACAGAATTGTCAACATGATAGGATGCTTCAAATACAGAAATGTCAACATGATAGGATGCTTCAAATACAGAAATGTCAACATGATAGGATGCTTCAGATACAGAAATGTCAACATGATAGGATGCTTTAGATACAGAAATGTCAACATGATAGGATGCTTCAAATACAGAAATGTCAACATGATAGAATGCTTCAAATACAGAAATGTCAACATGATAGGATGCTTCAAATACAGAAATGTCAACATGATAGGATGCTTCAAATACAGAAATGTCAACATGATAGGATGCTTCAAATACAGAAATGTCAACATGATAGGATGCTTCAAATACAGAAATGTCAACATGATAGGATGCTTTAGATACAGAAATGTCAACATGATAGGATGCTTTAGATACAGAAATGTCAACATGCTCGGATGCTTTAGATACAGAAATGTCAACATGATAGGATGCTTCAAATACAGAAATGTCAACATGATAGGATGCTTCAAATACAGAAATGTCAACATGATAGGATGCTTCAAATACAGAAATGTCAACATGATAGGATGCTTCAAATACAGAAATGTCAACATGATAGGATGCTTTAGATACAGAAATGTCAACATGATAGGATGCTTTAGATACAGAAATGTCAACATGATAGGATGCTTTAGATACAGAAATGTCAACATGATAGGATGCTTCAAATACAGAAATGTCAACATGCTCGGATGCTTCAAATGCACAAATATCAACATGATGATGTACAGGATGGAAACATGAATCAGGTATATTATAAACAGGATTGAAACAAGAAATGAATGGCTGATGAAGAGGAATGCAAACAGGATGAAGATTAAGAAGTTTCATGGACTTTCAATACTAAACTTTCTAAAACACATAGGTTGGCTATACAAACAAAGATATGAGACACCATGAAAAGAACCAACACGTTTACTGTAAAGCAAAGTACATATCACACACAGTATCAGGAAGGTGATCAACCTTTTCTGACACACCCAACAAAATGCAGCCAGAATCTTCCCAACTAGACAACACTCAAATATTCTTCTCTTTTAAACACTTTCTTTGTCAAAAACAATAATATCTAGAATTACAAAGAGTGACAAGTACACCAATGTTAAAGGGATATTTGTGGGAACGTGAATTTTGAGGAGACAGATTTTAGAATAACACATCAGAATGACATTTAACAAGGTTTTTTTTTTTTTTTGTTTTTTTTTTTTAATAAATTTGAAACTGGTGATTACCAGAGTCCTACCAACATGTTTTATCATTTCAATCTCTTAAGTCCCTTTAACGATTATTAAATTAACTAAAGTTTAAAGAAGTAAGGTTGTTACAACACCATTAAAGAGAAAACATAGTCACTTAATAATGTATAGAATCAGGGGAGGGTAAACATCCAAGAGTTTAAATAAAAAATCACAGACAGTCCTACAATCTATTACTGACCTGATCATCGGCCATCTGTAAGACATCAACAACAATACAACAAACAACAATATATTATGATTAATCAATAAGTACTGTTTTACAGATACATGTATAACTGCAAAATCTACTACTACACTGCCAAGGCATCCAAGATAATGACACAAATCTCCAAACAGATTGCATATGTGGTTCAGTTGACACCTGTTCTCAGAGAAGCAGAACACAATGTTACCATGTTAACTGACAGGTCTATTCAATGCCCTGAAAGATTTTTGGGATATTTTCAACACTTTAATGGCAAAGACTGGCTGTAACAGTTATAGAAATTTAAACTGCAACAGGGAAGAAACTATAGAGATTCAAGCTTAAGTCAAAAACATATAGATAAGACATTCTGGTTACATATATATATACATATATATCATACCTCTGCTGCGAAATTCAGTTCCACAGCGACTGATCATGATTCGACAATGATAAAGAAAGATATATGTAGATAGAGGAGAGGATGCAGCATGCAGGACTCCCATGCTGTTTTAGCAGGTAAATGTATTCAGCATTATCTCTAAGAGAATGCAGACATACTTGCACCATTCAGGTTAGTTAGCACAATGAACCTGATATACTGCTCACGATCATCATCAACTCATGAGCCAACAGAAAACATCTCACCTTGTTGAGTTTGGGTGAATTTTGTGAACTCAAACATCCAACCTGAGAACAAATGTCACATTAATAATGTAGAGAATACTCTTCAGATACAGAAATGCCTGTCCAACATCTACAGAGCATGTTAAAACCTATTTCTAAGTATACAATAAAAATTCAGCTGTATATCTTAGGGTGAGATCCCCTCAGCAATCGAAAATTTTACTCCATCTGCCATCGTTCAACCTGTTTGACTGAATGTGTCACATGACGTTGTTGACAGCTGGTGGCAATGTTGTTGTTTCTTTCTCAATGTTCTCCCTATGTACAGTGTGTATACAAACATACCCGTCTAAGTAAAATTTTCTTAAATGGATCTATCTAAAGCGAATATTCCATGATAAAAGTATTTATGAATATGATTTTAGAATGATACTACACGAGAGAGCCAAGCAGAAGGCGAAACAGAGTATGAAGCAGCCATCTTCCTTCTCTTCGCCTCAGAGTCCGTCATAACACGTTTTCTTCCTCGCTTCCCTCGTACGCTTTCTGCCATGTTGGAAGACGGCAAATTTATTTATAGTTCTTTGCACATGCGTCAGAGGGCAAGACTTACCGCATCATTATGAATTAGCACTGAGTCGTTTCAAAATTCTTTTTTAAAACATTTGGTTGCGTTAGATCGGTAGCGATTTACTTTAAAATTGCGGTATTACAGGGTTAGTCAGAACTTCTGCTACCCGAGAAAAATAGAAAATCATGAATTTTTCTTTTATGTAAAATAATATCGGTCGAGGAGTGGATCTGGCTCTTTAATATATAAATACACAGACTAAGATCCAGCATTGAACAAACATTCAAAATACAAAATAAATTTAGGAAACATATCAACTAAAATTGATTTATAAGTGACCAAAACAATTTTTTGCATCCTTGCCATGTGTTGTGTTTCTTAATAAAACATGTGAGAGGGCACAATTCATTTTACAGCATATTGCTAAAATTGCAAATCCAATATCTACACAAACACTGCAGAAAATGGAACAATCCACAAAACCTGTATTTGGTGAAATCACAATTTAGCATGAAGCTTTTAGCATGGAAGCACGAAAAACCTTATCATCCTGAGAATGTTTTTCATGTTTTAATGTAGTATTATTTTCCTATCTAATCTCTGCTGTTTTTATGTATTTTTAGCTTGTTACTGTACTAATTATTTCAATACAACTTAATGAATGTTCACAATGCCTTGTACAAAATGATATAACTTCTTTCCTGATTCGTAGACCAAACTGCTTCAATGACATGGAAGTCTTACGACTTGAAAAAAATCTTCTAACCTTGAATTAATTCCAACGGATGGTTTAGATTTTGCTGATATACATACATGTATTGGGCAGTTTTTACTTGATGGAAGTAACTTTACATGTATTGACAGGTTCTGTAAGGTACTGATGAATATGCACTAGTTACAATATTCTTTTTAATGGAAATTTTAATGAATACTCACTTAAATCAGGTTTTTTAAAAAATTCTTTGCATCATGAAAATATTAGATTGTCTTATATAACTTTGTATTTCATAACACAAAATTTTAATTACAGTCATAATGATAAATCTACATGTGCTGCCTGTGTCCTGTAGAATGTTGATGGGACTCGTAGAATTTCAGGAAAAACTTAAATTTTACATCATGGGACATCCTGTCTTTAACAATTCAGTTGAAAAAGACTCCTAGTAAAATGGTAAATTGATTTCAGCATTCATAGGACTATAAACCTAATATTTGACATAAGACCATCATAAGAAATTATTAGTAAAGGATGTATGGCTTTTTCTGGAACAATGTCAGCACCTGAATGATGTACAACCTTCAAATCTCAAACATTAAGGAAATAGACTATAAGGACTGAATGGCGATGAATTTGTCCACACAGGATTGGTATATGTACCTAGACAACTAATTGATTGAGATACAAATTACACCATGTTTCATGATAAGGTATTTATCATAAGTAGGTTTACGTGATGTTGGTTAGTGCGAACATGACAAGTATATGAACGTAACATTGTTATCAAACAAGTTAGTGAGTTAATACAAATGTTAAACACAAAGATTTGTAAACGTCATTTTCACATCATGTTGCATTATAATTGGAGTTCTGTAAGATAAAGGGAGTCAAATGACATCTGGGACATTCAGGGTTAGAATGGTCTCACTGAAAAATGTATGACCTTTGGGAGATTGGCAAAGGAATTATATAGTCCAAAGAGCTTGTAATATTCAGAGAAATTGCAAAGGCCCAACCTCTAGGCTGGGAGTTTTCACAAAGTTTTGAAAGGTCATGGAAAGTACAAATTATTTTTGTGATATGCTAAGATTGGAAAAGAAATTTAGGTTTGAGAGAAAATTAAAAACTCTAAGATTTATTTATGTAAAGTATGGAAAAATAGTAATAAAAAGAAAAATATTAAGGAATTGCGAAGGAAAGTTCTGTATAATGATATTAATGAATCCCAAGAAGGCTAGAAAGTACTACTAAGCATAGTCCATGATGATGGTGAAAATTGTAACGGATTAATAACAGACAGTGGTCTTACATTCTAAGAAAGGGATATACACCAGTACTTAAAATATCTATGATTATGGAAAATGTTGATGTTTTTTTCTGATTTGGCAACAAGTCTGGTTAGTCCCTGTAAATAATAAATAAATATTAATATATTTTTAAGTAATATAAACTACTGTTAATTAATTGAAAAAAATAGCATTAATGTTAGAACGAAGCTGGAACCTAATACATTTTGTACGGCTTCATACACAAATGTGTAAGTTAGGTTACAGCTTACAGCACTATTCTTATTAAATATTGTAAGCGGTTACAACTAAAACTATAGAAACAACTGTTTCAGCTTTCAAATAGAAAGCAAACCATAAGCAAACCTTTTTTTCGAATGTGATTCCAAGACCAGTTTGGGATTGTTGTCTTTCCTAGTAAAAGCAAACTACTCAGTCAGCACATAGAAAGCGGTAACATGACGGTAACAACACAAGAAACAATTACAAAACCAGGGCTCTTTTTTTTTCTTTTTGCAGAATTTGGGGCAGAATATGGGTCTCATTGCCAACAGTAAAAGCTCGATATATTCTTCTGAATCTAGATATTGGAAATCTCAAAAAATCTGTATGGTGTAGTCCCATATATAATTTGTTGATGGTCATCCCTCGGTTATTTATTTTGTTCACTGAAAGACCGAAAGGCTGTCGAAGTGGACATAAAACCCAGTAAACAAATAAATATATTAACTAATCAACAAATAAGCCCTGGTTTCAGATGTCATGGATTTGTGGCAGGATTGACTTTTAACATAATGTGAATTGCATAATTCCCAGGTTCGATTCCTAGAGGAGGCATTAAAATAAATAATGACCACTGTTACATTGGCGCCAATGTAGGGACCTGGAAATAGTACTCAGCCATGCCCCACCAGCATCGCTGTGACCCCTGCACACTCGAGGATAAGCTATTTCCTGGATGTGGAGTATGTAACCTTTGTTAAAATACTAGCCGCAATATACCCCTCGGTTAGAGAGAACTTGTCTTTGGCTCAATTGGTTGAGCGTCATACTAGTAAGCCAGGGGTCCCGTGTTCGATTGCTAGCGGAGGCATTGAAACAAATAATGACCTCTGTAATAGTTTGGTATTGGCTGTAGCAAGGGCTGAGAGGGGAGTGATAAACCTATAGATGTTTTCCCCAATTGGAGATTTTGTCACTTTTTCCACCAATTCAGAGCCGATGAGACCCTTTCAAAGAGTTGCAAAAAGAGAAAAACCCTGGTCAAATAAATGTATAAAAAGTAGACACATATATGTACAAATATAATCAATGTTTGTAAAGTATCCTCATCAAATCAGCAAGTTTCTCTTAAAGCTATTTAAAATGAAATTTAGCCACATATTGGACCAAATTGCAATGTATATCAACTTGAAATGGTACATTTAACATTAATCCTAGTGTGCTTTTGACTGGTTGTGTTACATTTCTGTCAAATCAAGACATACAGACATCGTATGTTATTAATATGTTGTTTCAGAAAGATCTTTTTTTTTCATTATTTTCACATGCCTACTACAGAATAACAACTCTCGATCATACCATCCGAGAGGAGGTATCCATGTCTATAGGTGTTTCAGCAAGTTTAATCATGATTTTTCCATACAAATCGTGTTGTAATATCGGAACTTTTCAATAATAAATGCACACCATTGATTAAGGAGATTGATCTGAAAGAACCATCTGTCATTTAAACAAGGGAGACCAGCCATGTTGCTGTCAGTGAAGAGACATGCTACGGCATGCCGAGAGGAGTGCCTCCGAGAACTTAAAATTTGTTTAACTTCCCTGCACGAAATAAATAACATGCATTGGCATATGTACCAGGGAAAGATGTATTCGACATGTATGCATGACTCTTTGTGTAAATACTGGTTAAAACTTACCATGTCCCGCACATTTTTCTTTTTCTTCCCCCGCTTCCCGGCCATTTCGAATCGTGCACGGCCACTGTAAACAGTCAGGAATGCGCAGGCTTCATTAGCAACGAGGCTGTGCAGGGATTTCCCACCACTTCCGGATTCCCCACTCGACATTAAAGAAAACCAACGGGCAAATCGGGACGGGCCTGCAAATGAGCGAGGCTCGTCAGAAACATCATTTGACACTTTTATATATAATTCTAAATAAAGTCAAATGCATATTCAGAAGAGTTGTATAACACGAATGGTCTCTGGTATTCATTCATCGTTTTCAACAGTTGCATTTCGTCAGAGACGTATATACGTCTCTGATTTTGTGGATAAATTGTTTTCTATAAGAAATTTAATTAGAAATGTATCAAAGTTACAAATTATACATATAACCCAATTTTTTCCCCAGAATTATCCCCGCAAAAAGATATATTGGCTAGATTTTCAAATTCATGTAAAAATTGATTTTATTTCTTAATGAAGAATGTGTGCTCATTATAGCTTTGGTACCAACTTACCAATCCCCCTATATAAAAATAAAATCAAAATCATGAGAAAAAACATGTTTTCTTGCTTTCAATCTACCAAGAAGTCCGGAACTCCGATCTCAAAATCAGCATTTTATCAAATGCTTTTGCATTGCATGCTTAATGCGTTTCCACGCCTGCTTACGTCAGGCCTCTTCTGGCTTTCGGTCTCTCCAAATATTCGTTCTGTTGCTGGGCTTCGTCGCAAGCGGGTGTACGTATTTACTGTTGTCAAATAGAAACTGGGTAGATTGTCGATGGTGCAGTAGTGATATTGTGTATTTTTCGTATGCGCATGTGGGACTGTTTTCCTTGACTCTGTAGGATTTCGCGTCGATGCATTAAAACGAAAATAACTTTGTCCCGAGTTTCATCTCCTCAAGTCGTCACACCGACATGTAAATTAACAAGGAAGTTGTATAATCTTGCAACAAATTAAACCGAATATTGAAAATTATATACATGAACAATGAATAACCTTAAATCTGCCTTCATGAGCAATGTGAATGCCAACCGTGAAATTCAATTTGAAGATTTATTATTTATTATGATGGTTGTCAGAAAAATAGCTAGTGGGAACGAGGTTTATGTTTCCCATCAAAGAGCTTAAGTGACAGAGCTTTAATTTGGAAATATTTAAAGTATCAAACACAATAGGCATGTATGACATTGGTGGGCTTTCCGATCCAGAGCGTTACAGACCTTATGGGCCTCTTGTTTTTGTACACATTCTATAAAGCCTGATGCTTTCTACTACCTGTGACATAATAAATTAAACGATAGAGTGACTGATTTTTTTCTTCTTGTTTTGTATTCTAATGAGCCAAAGACTGGTTCCTGAAATAATGTTGAGCCAAGACTTGTATGCATTGTAATTGTTATCAGTAAACTGTTAAGGATTCAAGGCTTCCAGGATGATGGATTCTGACCAGTTGCATTTCTGAGTAATCATTTATCAGAGGGGAACTATATGGTCTTTGGCCTTTTACATAAAGTGTAAAGGGAGGTACGTGTGTGGCACAAAGTATGGGCACTACTGAATTTGACTTCCAAAAAAGATGCAGAACATTTTAAAGTAAAAGAACACGCAGTATAGAATTATTATATGCCCTCTCCATAATATTTTGGAATAGAATACCTCCTACATACTATTCTAATGACTTTCATAAATGTATCTCTTTCCTAATATTTCAGATAATTGTTCTCCATATACTATTCTGATAACCGGATACTTTAGGATGAGGGATACAAATATGATATGACACCGGGTGTCCATGTTACGTATTATTTTGATATTGTGATATCTCATCTGTGATGTATGATAGGGTGTCCCAGATATTATGTGCTATTTTGATATTGTGATATATCATCTGATATTATGTGTTATTTTGATATTATGATATCTCATCTGGAACGTAAGATCGGGCGTTCCTGATATCATGCGTTATTGTGATATCTCATCTGTGACGTGTGGTAGGGCGTCCATGATATTATGTGTTATTTTGATATTGTGATATATCATCTGGGACGTATGATAGGGCGTCCATGATATTATGTGTTCTTTTGATATTGTTTGATATCATCTGTGACGTATGATAGGGCGTCCATGATATCATGTGTTCTTTTGATATTGTCAGATATCATGTGGGACGTATGATAGGGCGTTCCTGGTATCATTGTGTTATTTTTATTTAATATTGTTAAATATATCAATATCAGTTCAATTTTGAACATCACTTGATTTAACTTTATAGAAATGATCGAACCTCTTTATGTAAATTTAGAACCCCAAATCAAAAAAATTCCTTAGGGACATGAAGATGGAATAAAGTTCTATATAATTAATATTGCACAAATGTACCATTGGATTGTGTATCTTCCATTATTAATGCTGTACATCTTCTGTTTTTACGACCTCTAGTTGCACGAGGTTTCTTGAGTGAAGGAATAAAATCTTGAGCCAACACTCATGATTCGCCTATTTGAAATAACCATTATATTATAAATACACTAGTACAAACAAATTAATATTAACTAGAGATCGAAGACGGATTGTAGCAGATTGATACATCATTCTGGGTTATAAATTACATATTTCAGTCTTAAACGAAAGAAAGTCGCATGCCAAATATCACAGTTTCAAAGATCGAGTTTAAGTGATCTGAACCGCTTATGTTTTAAAGTAACCTTTTTCTACATCAAACTTTATAAAACATGTATATTATACACAACAGTATACAACTCTATATTTTCTTCCATGACACGTATATCATGAATGCCACAAAGCGCGATTCGTGTTCAGATACTTGAAAATCACGTGCACGGCGCGTTGTGACGTTGCCTTATAGACACCTTGTATGTGCATACAAAAAACTGTTCAAATAGAAGAATTGAACCACCAAAATACGTAATTTGAACAAGTGACATACATGTTTACATACATTTTATTTATTAATTTTAAGTTTCGTTTAAGCCATAAAAGCAAATTTGGTGGTTTAAACCAGAATTTTTGACGCACTTTATTTGGTAATTATTTCACAACAGTGTGAATGCGCGACACTGGTAAGCGTATGAAATTTAGTCACGTGATCACATTGACGAATGAAAATCGTAATAAAAAAGCGTTTTCGCGGGAGAGTGTGCACCGTCATTCAGAAGATAATGACTGACCGTGTCAGAGGCGTAAGTAAATGCCTTACTGTTTTATATCCGATGCCAAGTAAAACTATAGGTATTTAGTATCGTGTACATGTACCGACTTTTAATTGTTAATGCTGACATGTTACCTTTTTATTGAAAATATAAGTTGAACTGAAGTTAATTATTCTTGGGAGAATCTGGTTACAGGCAGATTCATACAGATAAAAGTCGGATACTCCGATAAAAATCACGGGCTTTATAACTCAGTTCCATAAAAGAGTAAACAGAAAGTTGAAAAATCGATTTCATGTAATTTTTTTTTAAAAATAAACATTTTTTTACCCCCCCCCCCCCCCCCCCCCGTTTTGTACATGCATCATGACAATAAATGGTAATAAGTGTAGAGGGGTTTAATGTGAATTCAGAAGGCAACGGAGAAGGCAAACTATGGTACAGAATGTGGCTGACATTAGTGATGATGATTTCTAAAGTGAACAGTGTAAGCTTATACTATCGGCATTGTTTAATCAATTGATAATTATAAATATCCATGATTATTTATGTTCACATAAATAAAATATGTCTCTATCCTACTGCCCCCCCTCTCTAAGTATATATCCAAATGTTTTATCTTGATGATAGAAAATTGTAAAATTTCTATTGGGCAAAGGCAACATACTAATTTGAAAACTTGTGCCCGATCCTATTTTGTACATCGATCCTAATGAAATGTGTTTATATCAAATGTGATCACATACACCACTTCACGACACACCTATTAATAAAATAGACTCTACCCTAAACCAGGCAACTGACTTTGAGATTACCTATGTAAGTGAAATGTACTGAAATTCCTACAATACATGTATGCTACCGTAGGGCTTAGGATCCACGGACAATATACGTGGCACAATGCGTGCCAAAATGTACTCAAGCGGGCCCTTGTTTTCCCTAGTTTTCCTTGTTTTTGTACTTCAGCCCTTATATTCCTAATTAAAGCTCCAAAATCCTAAAAAAGCCCTTCACTTTTGGTGAAAATCCTAATTTTTTAGATATTTAAATTTTCATAATCCATATTAATACTTTTCGAATTCATGAAATCTACCCTTGGTTGCTTTCAGTCCTTTGATAAAGTGTAAAGCTTAGAAGACATGTTGGTGGTTATCACGTGGGGTATTCCGCACTGTCTCAAGCCATGCCCATGCCGGTCTACCTTAATATGGTATATCATAGCTATAGATATTCTGATTGTATCCCAATGAAAACTGAGGGATATCAGATATGCTCTTTGTCTTGTATAAAAAATAGAAGCATATTGTTCTTTGCTATGCTCATAGTACACCATTTGTGATTGTTAGTCATTCATCATCAAAATAAAGGGAGATATATAAACCTGTTTATGTATGGGTTTTTTCATAAGCAGGAGATGATGATCATCTATTAGATGAAAAGTTAGATAAAAAGGAGAATTATTGAATTGTGTACTTATATTTTTGAATTGTTTTTGTTAAGTTGTCTTAAAAAGAACCAGACGTTTTTTATATTGTTGTTACACTTACCTATATACAAGCTACTATTGCATTCTTAGTTTAATTGTCATGTGTTTAAGGGAGTGTTTTGAATGAGTGAAAAACACGTTTTTTAATGGTTATTGAGCATAATTATTTTGAAGCAGGATCTACATGTAAATATTGACTGCCCGGTTTGGAATGCATATAAAATAACTGTAGGTTTATTGATGATGTAATTTTGATTGCCATTTGATTCCATGCTTTGTTCTTATTTGTTGTAAGACAATATTCAACTGCTGTTTATTTGATGCAGCCAATGGTCCATATGTGCATCCATTATATGTGTACTTTGCATTTGGTATGTGTTAATCCAAGGAAAATTGTTATCCTTTTATATGCAATAAAGGTTTTTCTTTTTTTTTTTCCAGCTTGAATTGGAATGCTGAATACCTGTTGATGGCCACTGGTATGATCTTCTGGGTTGGTAATTAGCTTTAATAATCTTTGTAGCCATCCACCCAATGGTGAGTACAAGTTTAGTTTTGTATTTAAAAGTGAACTTAATCCCATATTTTGTCATAAAACCCCCCAAAAAATCCTAAAATTTGCCCATGTTTTTTTAAAAATTTAGCCCTATGAAAGGCCTTATTCTTTTATCACAAGTGACTTGAACACCTGTAAATAGTTTTTGTGTCGCCTGTAGAGCTGGCGGACACTTAGGGATCACTTTGTCCGTCATCATGCGTCACCGCCGGCGGCTTCTTCCGTATGAAAGTTTTCCAGACTTTTTATGCCCCCGCCATAAATGGTGGGGGCATATAGCATTGCCCATGTCCGTCCGTCCGTCCTGTCGCGTTGCGTCGCATCCCGTTCCGTCGCGTTCCGTCCCGTCACGTCGCATCCCAAATCAGTATATACCACCTAACAACTTCATTCGGAAGGCAATTTTCATGAAACTTCATACAAATATCAAGTATGGAAAGACCTCATGCAGTGTTGAATTTCTCGGCATTCTAAAAAAAGATGGCCACCAGGGGGAGATAACTTAAAAAAGAGTAACATCATCTTATTTCTACATAATTTGGTACTTGTGGGTTTTAAGGCATAAGGAACTAATATACTCCCTCATTTTTTCCAGAGAACAAAATTCCAAATTAATGTACGTTAAATCAACTTGTCAATTTAAGTATGAAACTTAAGTTGTACATAGTTGCATACAAATTAACAAAATCATCTCTTTCGGACATTTCACTATTATTTCACATGGGGGGGGGGGGGGGGGGGGGGGGGGGGCATTCATGTCTTACAAACATTTTCTAGTTTCGGTAATGCTTTGAGTTATCAAAATGAAATTTGGCATGTGGCTTCTTGTTGCAAGGGTACAGATTAAGTTCAATTCTCGGCTGTCTGTTACCCTTTTTCGCAGAGTTATGCCCCTTTCAACTTAGAAAATTTCCTGGGAATATTGTTTTCCGGACTTTTTTGGCTTATGCTTTGAGTTATCCAAATGAAATTTAGAATATGGTTTCTTGTTGCAAGGGTACAGATTAATTCTTCTGACCAAATTTAAATAAATTCTAGAGGTGCTTTTATTGCAACTTGAAAGATGACATTACTGTAAATATTTTTATTACTTTTCAATAATGGGATCAAAATATTGTGAATTGAAAGTTTTCTTGATTTAAGAAAAAATCCAAACATTGATTCATTCAAATTCATTAGTTTTACTCAGTAACTCTGTATGCTGCATACAATCATAGTTCCATTGTCCTCTCTAACACTTGCACTGTTAACAGGCACACGCTACCCTACTAATACCTGCACTGGTATATTGGTCCCCCTAACAAATTGGGAACTGTGATTAGTTGTAGTATGCTACACATGTATTAGTTTTACAAAATGTAATTGATAAAGAAAAGTTGCTATTGATCTTGAAGTAGCAAATCCTTTCCAATTTTATTTTCTGGTTATTTTGCTTTTCAAATGGGAAAATTATTTCCAAATTTACTGCAAAATGATTCAGTAAATTCAGGGCAGACAGCAACTGTTTTTCATCAAATTTTGATAAAAAAGGAACAATTTCTGAAAGATTTCAGATTTTATTGTACGCTCAGACACACAGTGTGTTACAAGAGGTCACATATAAACAACAAATAGTAAACATGGCGGAACACAATAATAACAGTTTTGATACATGTATACATATATAGGTTGAGTTTTCATATCATCAGAAGTTTTTCAAGTTTTTCTAGAAATCAATTAATATGAATTAGCAAACCAACGTTACACAGAGAAAAAAGACCTTCCATTTTCGTACGATTAGGATATATACAGTAATATTTTGGAATATATAAATGTCGGATTTGACATACCAATTCATGTTCACAAATAAATAATGATACTCATCGCCAATATCTCTAGAGCACAAATTACACATTCTATCCTTACGAGGTGTACCGTTCCATCGCCCTGTTTCTATGGGTAAATGCAAATTTGATGTACGTAGTTTTAAAGTATACTTCCGGTCTCTTTCATTTAATTTCATCAGATAATCTTCTATTTGAAACTTAGACTTAAAAATTGAGTATATCTGTCCTCTAGATGACACATCTATATCGTTAAACCATTTCTGAATAAACTAGTCCCTTAGTCGTTGTTTTAATATAGATTTTAAAGTAGCTTTACTTATTGTGCACATTTCCTGTAGATTCTATACAAAGTTTAAACCGGTGTTGGAAAATATTTTTCACGTAAGTAATCCATTTGAAACTCATTTCCATTTATTTTCATGTAGATAATACAATAATTTATAAATGTTACTAGATAACTTATTACTAGATATCAAACTATACCAAAACATAACCATTCTGCATTTAATTTCGATACTTAATGGGTATCGACCTAATTCACCGTAAACCATATAATTCGCTGTACTGCATCTCAAACTCAAAATACGTTTACAAAATTACAAGTGAATTTTCTCAAGAATTTTTGTATTTTCAAATCCCCATATTTCTACTGAATATAGGAGTATAGGTTGTACAAGGGAATCAAAAATCTTCAATTGTAGATCAACTGGTAAAGAAATGTTTCTAATCTTTCTATACACAGCAAATAAAGTTTTTTTTGCTTGTTGTGCAAGTTTATCCTTTGCTTTGACAAAAGAGCCATTATAGTTAAATAAAACACCTAAATATGAGAAAGATTCCAAGATTTCAAATTCTTCATTACAGAGTAAAAACTGACCTCCTGTATTATATTTTCTTTTAGAGAATATAACCATTTTAGTTTTGTGAGTGTTGACAGTGAGTTTCCATTCATTACAATAATTTTGAAACGTGTTAAGTGCAGATTGTAATCCATCTGCTGATTCAGAAATTATAACGTATCATCTGCGTACAAAATAAAAAACAATCTAATATATATACCTATGTCATTACCCAAGTTTTTAATTGATTGGAGACATCTGATATCATTTTCTAGAAAAAAAACCTAAATCATTTAGATAAATTGAAAATAAAAATGGGGATAAATTTCCCCTTGTTTTACCCCGACATTACAATTGAACAGACCTGACATATTGTTTCCTTGTTTGACACATGATTTAGTGTCATCATACAAATTTATTATGACTTTCAAAATTTTCCCGGTAATATTACTTTTCTAGACTTTTTTCCATAATCCGATACGCCAGACCGAGTCGAAAGCATTTTTAAGATAAATAGATATTAGAGACTGTAAAATGAAAATGTTATCAGCGGTAGAATGTTTCCTTCTGAAGGCAGCTTGCGCACCACTAATAAGGTTAATTTCATCAGATAGCTTAATCAAACGATTATTCAATATAGCCGTGAAAACTTTTCCTAGGCATGATACAAGACTTATTGCTCTATAGTTGTCAAGGTTTTTCGGGTCGCCTTTATTTTTAAATAAAGGTTTTATAACGCCTACTTTCCAAGAATCTGGAATACGTGCAGTATTTAAAATAATATTAAACAACTTATGATATACATGTACAAATAATTCAAGGGTGCTTTTCATATATTCATTGATCATTCCATCGGCCCCACTCGCCTTGTCATTATCCAGACTTTTAACGGACTGTTTAATTTCATCTATAGTAATTTCACCATTTAGAACCTCATCAAACATGCCGTCATTTACGAAAGGGAGTATTTATATTTATAAATTCCTTAAATTAAGGCCATATTTAGTGTTTATAGCTTAAGAGTCAGATGGCTCCCTTTAGACTCTATTCCTTAGTCCCTTAGGTTCAGACCCTATAGACCCTATTCCTCCGTCCCCAATAATCAGACCCTTTAGACCCTACTTCCTATGTTCCCTAGAATCGGACCCTTTAGACCCTACTCCTTTGTCCTATACTTATAAGGTACAAATTTACCTCACTGCAACCTACAGCTACAATCCTCCAATCCATCCTCCAATCCAGGCCAGCCATGCGAGGTAATCGGCTAAAACAGATCCAGTACGGTACAGTCAGCATTTTGTGAATCCCCAATATCATCTTCACTAATCCTCGCAATCTTCATCATCTCCATGAAACCAATCACCATCACTGCCATAACCATATCAATCCCTGAAATCATTACCATTACCTACAACAGCTAAATACAGCCATGCCAGGTCAGCTCATCCCAGAATCCACCTGCAAAATATTATTCGGAGAGAAATTCATACTTAGATTATCAACAAAAACACTATACCCATCGGTTTTGGTAAAATTGGTGATGCTGCACCACCATTGTGATTACTGTTGACAAAACAAATGTAAAAAAAAATCATGCTCAATTGATTTTAAAGAATTTTTCTACAAAGCATTAACACTATTTAACGTTCCTCACAATTACTGCATTAATAAAATATAATTAAAACTTGGTACAAATATACCTCACTGCAACCTACAGCTACAATCCTCCAATCCAGGACAGCCATACGAGGTAATCAGCTAAAACAGATTCAGTATGGAACAGTCAGCATTTTGTGAATCCCCAATATCATCTTCATTAATCCCTGCAATCTTCATCATCTCCATGAAAGCAATATCATTGTCATTAATCCACGCAATCTTCATCATCTCCATCAAACCAATATCATCTTCATTAATCCCCGCAATCTTCATCATCTCCATCAAACCAATATCATTGTCATTAATCCCCACAATCTTCATCATCTCCATCAAACCAATATCATCTTCATTAGTCCCCGCAATCTTCATCATCTCCATCAAACCAATATCATTTTCATTAATCCCCGCAATCTTCATCATCTCCATGAAAGCAATATCATTGTCATTAATCCCCGCAATCTTTCATCATCTCCATCAAACCAATATCATATCCATTAATCCCCACAATCTTCATCTCCATCAAACCAATATCATTGTCATTAATCCCCGCAATCTTCATCATCTCCATCAAACCAATATCATTGTCATTAATCCCCACAATCTTCATCATCTCCATCAAACCAATATCATTGTCATTAATCCCCGCAATCTTCATCATCTCCATCAAACCAATATCATATCCATTAATCCCCGCAATCTTCATCTCCATCAAACCAATATCATTGTCATTAATCCCCGCAATCTTCATCTCCATCAAACCAATATCATTGTCATTAATCCCCGCAATCTTCATCTCCATCAAACCAATATCATCTTCATTAGTCCCTGCAATCTTCATCATCTCCATCAAACCAATATCATCTTCATTAGTCCCCGCAATCTTCATCATCTCCATCAAACCAATATCCCCGCAATCTTTTATCATCTCCATCAAACCAATATCATTGTCATTAATCCCACAATCTTCATCATCTCCATCAAACCAATATCATTGTCATTAATCCCCACAATCTTCATCATCTCCATGAAAGCAATATCATTGTCATTAATCCCCGCAATCTTTCATCATCTCCATCAAACCAATATCATTGTCATTGATCCCCACAATCTTCATCATCTCCATCAAACCAATATCTGCATTAATCCCCACAATCTTCATCTTCTCCATCAAACTGCCAATATCAATCCCTGAAATCATTACCATTACCTACAACAGTTAAATACAATCCAGGTCAGCTCATCAAACCAATATATAATATTATTCGGAGAGAAATTCATACTTAGATTATCAACAAAAACATTATACCCATCGGTTTTGGTAAAATTGGTGATGCTGCACCACCATTGTGATTACTGTTGACAATGTAAAAAAAAATCATGCAATTGATTTTAAAGAATTTTTCATATGTGCATTAACACTATTTAACGTTCCTCAAACAATTACTGGATTAATAAAACATACTTAAAACTTGGTATACCTCACTGCAATACAATCCTCCAATCCAGGACAGCCATACAAGGTAATCATAAAACAGATTCTATAGAACAGTCATTTTGTGAATCCCCAATATCATCTTCAAATAATCTTCATCATCTCCATGAAAGCAATATCATTGTCATTAATCCCCACAATCTTTCATCTCCATCAAACCAATATCATTGTCATTAATCCCCACAATCTCATCTCCATCAAACCAATATCATCTTCAAATCCCCACAATCTTCATCCAATATCATCTCCATCAAACCAATATCATTGTCATTAATCCCCACAATCTTCATCTCCATCAAACTAATATCATTGTCATTAATCCCCACAATCTTCATCTCCATCAAACCAATATCATCTTCATTAATCCCCGCAATCTTCATCATCTCCATCAAACCAATATCATTGTCATTAGTCCCCGCAAACTTCATCTTCTCCAGGAAACCAATCACCATCACTGAAACCAATCAATCAAATCTTCATTCATTACAGACAATTCAAGCCTTTAACATAAAAAGATCACATTTACAAGATGCTTCAAACTATGACATAAAACCAATATAAATTTGTCATTAAATCCCCATAATAATTGTATCTGTGGAAGGCACCAGGAAACCAATCACCATCACTGCCAAAATTAACAATGCCCATCAGAAATCATTACCATTACCTACAACAGTTAAATACAGCCATGCCAGGTCAGCTCATCCCAGAATCCACCTGCAAAATATTATATATATAAGAGAAATTCATACTTAGATTATCAACAAAAACACTATACCCATGTGCATGTTCCAACTCCACTAGGTTTTGGTAAAATTGGTGATGCTGCACCACCATTGTGATTACTGTTGACAAAACAAATGTAAAAAAAAATCATGCTCAATTGATTTTAAAGAATTTTTCTACAAAGCATTAACACTATTTAACGTTCCTCACAATTACTGCATTAATAAAACATACTTAAAACTTGGTACAAATATACCTCACTGCAACCTACAGCTACAATCCTCCAATCCAGGACAGCCATATGAGGTAATCAGCTAAAACAGATTCAGTACGGAACAGTCAGCATTTTGTGAATCCCCAATATCATCGTCATTAATCCCCGCAATCTTCATCATCTCCATGAAAGCAATATCATTGTCATTAATCCCCACAATCTTCATCTTCTCCAGGAAACCAATCACCATCACTGCCATAACCATATCAATCCCTGAAATCATTACCATTACCTACAACAGCTAAATACAGCCATGCCAGGTCAGCTCATCCCAGAATCCACCTGCAAAATATTATTCGGAGAGAAATTCATACTTAGATTATCAACAAAAACACTATACCCATCGGTTTTGGTAAAATTGGTGATGCTGCACCACCATTGTGATTACTGTTGACAAAACAAATGTAAAAAAAAATCATGCTCAATTGATTTTAAAGAATTTTTCTACAAAGCATTAACACTATTTAACGTTCCTCACAATTACTGCATTAATAAAACATACTTAAAACTTGGTACAAATATACCTCACTGCAACCTACAGCTACAATCCTCCAATCCAGGACAGCCATACAAGGTAATCAGCTAAAACAGATTCAGTATGGAACAGCATTTTGTGAATCCCCAATATCATCTTCATTAATCCCTGCAATCTTCATCATCTCCATCAAACCAATATCATTGTCATTAATCCCCACAATCTTCATCATCTCCATCAAACCAATATCATTGTCATTAATCCCCACAATCTTCATCATCTCCATCAAACCAATATCATTGTCATTAATCCCCACAATCTTCATCATCTCCATCAAACCAATATCATCTTCATCCCCACAATTCATTAATCCCCACAATCTTCATCATCTCCATCAAACCATTATCATCTTCATTAGTCCCCGCAATCTTCATCATCTCCATCAAACCAATATCATCTTCATTAATCCCCGCAATCTTCATCATATCCATCAAACCAATATCATTGTCATTAATCCCCGCAATCTTCATCTTCTCCAGGAAACCAATCACCATCACTGCCATAACCATATCAATCCCTGAAATCTTCTGCAGATTCATTACAGACAATTCAAGCCTTTAACATAAAAAGATCACATTTACAAGATGCTTCAAACTATGACAATAAATACCATTTAAGTAAATTTGTCTATTAAATATTGTTATAAAAATAATTGTATGTACCGGTGTGGAAGGCACCAGATTGGAATTAGCCATGGAACTCCCCCGGCTTTCCCAAAATTAACAGATGCTCCATCAGCACAAAAACCGACTAAGTGGTTTCTATAAGTAGGGAAATCTGCATCTTGTAGTGTTCTGTTGATGGCATCAGCTGTGCCTTTATAAAAATATTATTGTCTAACATAATTTGTCTAATAAATTAAAATATATATATAATGAGAAATTTTATTTTCATTAATTTTTTTCAATTATTGTTGTTAAGTTTCAGTTACAAATATCTACGTGTATGTTTACCATCTGCATGTGCATGTTCCAACTCCACTAGCCCAAGCAACTTTGTCCCCACTTTTCCCTCACTAATATAACGCACATTGACTGCCTCATTTTCTTTTACTGACGTATCTGTACCTGCATCTATCATTAAACTGAAATACATACTCTTTCAACAAATGTAAAAAAAAATCATGCTCAAATGATTTTAAAGAATTTTTCTACAAAGCATTAACACTATTTAACATTCCTCACAATTACTGGATTAATAAAACATACTTAAAACTTGGTACAAATATACCTCACTGCAACCTACAGCTACAATCCTCCAATCCAGGACAGCCATATGAGGTAATCAGCTAAAACAGATTCAGTACGGAACAGTCAGCATTTTGTGAATCCCCAATATCATCTTCATTAATCCCTGCAATCTTCATCATCTCCATGAAAGCAATATCATCGTCATTGATCCCCACAATCTTCATCATCTCCATCAAACCAATATCTGTTGTCATTAATCCCCACAATCTTCATCTTCTCCATCAAAACCAATCATCACTGCCATAACCATATCAATCCCTGAAATCATTACCATTACCTACAACAGTTAAATACAGCCATGCCAGGTCAGCTCATCCCAGAATCCACCTGCAAAATATTATTCGGAGAGAAATTCATACTTAGATTATCAACAAAAACATTATACCCATCGGTTTTGGTAAAATTGGTGATGCTGCACCACCATTGTGATTACTGTTGACAAAACAAATGTAAAAAAAAATCATGCTCAATTGATTTTAAAGAATTTTTCTACAAAGCATTAACACTATTTAACGTTCCTCACAATTACTGGATTAATAAAACATACTTAAAACTTGGTACAAATATACCTCACTGCAACCTACAGCTACAATCCTCCAATCCAGGACAGCCATACAAGGTAATCAGCTAAAACAGATTCAGTATAGAACAGTCAGCATTTTGTGAATCCCCAATATCATCTTCATTAATCCCTGCAATCTTCATCATCTCCATCAAACCAATATCATTGTCATTAATCCCCACAATCTTCATCATCTCCATCAAACCAATATCATTGTCATTAATCCCCACAATCTTCATCTCCATCAAACCAATATCATCTTCATTAATCCCCACAATCTTCATCATCTCCATCAAACCAATATCATTGTCATTAATCCCCACAATCTTCATCTCCATCAAACCAATATCATCTTCATTAATCCCCACAATCTTCATCATCTCCATCAAACCAATATCATTGTCATTAATCCCCACAATCTTCATCATCTCCATCAAACCAATATCATTGTCATTAATCCCCGCAATCTTCATCTTCTCCAGGAAACCAATCACCATCACTGCCATAACCATATCAATCCCTGAAATCTTCTGCAGATTCATTACAGACAATTCAAGCCTTTAACATAAAAAGATCACATTTACAAGATGCTTCAAACTATGACAATAAATACCATTTAAGTAAATTTGTCTATTAAATATTGTTATAAAAATAATTGTATGTACCGGTGTGGAAGGCACCAGATTGGAATTAGCCATGGAACTCCCCCGGCTTTCCCAAAATTAACAGATGCTCCATCAGCACAAAAACCGACTAAGTGGTTTCTATAAGTAGGGAAATCTGCATCTTGTAGTGTTCTGTTGATGGCATCAGCTGTGCCTTTATAAAAATATTGTCTAACATAATTTGTCTAATAAATTAAAATATATATATAATGAGAAATTTTATTTTCATTAATTTTTTTCAATTATTCTTGTTATGTTTCAGTTACAAATATCTACGTGTATGTTTACCATCTGCATGTGCATGTTCCAACTCCACTAGCCCAAGCAACTTTGTCCCCACTTTTCCCTCACTAATATAACGCACATTGACTGCCTCATTTTCTTTTACTGACGTATCTGTACCTGCATCTATCATTAAACTGAAATACATACTCTTTCAACAAATGTAAAAAAAAATCATGCTCAAATGATTTTAAAGAATTTTTCTACAAAGCATTAACACTATTTAACGTTCCTCACAATTACTGCATTAATAAAACATACTTAAAACTTGGTACAAATATACCTCACTGCAACCTACAGCTACAATCCTCCAATCCAGGACAGCCATATGAGGTAATCAGCTAAAACAGATTCAGTACGGAACAGTCAGCATTTTGTGAATCCCCAATATCATCGTCATTAATCCCCACAATCTTCATCTCCATCAAACCAATATCATCTTCATTAGTCCCCGCAATCTTCATCATCTCCATCAAACCAATATCATCTTCATTAATCCCCGCAATCTTCATCATCTCCATGAAAGCAATATCATTGTCATTAATCCCCACAATCTTCATCTTCTCCAGGAAACCAATCACCATCACTGCCATAACCATATCAATCCCTGAAATCATTACCATTACCTACAACAGCTAAATACAGCCATGCCAGGTCAGCTCATCCCAGAATCCACCTGCAAAATATTATTCGGAGAGAAATTCATACTTAGATTATCAACAAAAACACTATACCCATCGGTTTTGGTAAAATTGGTGATGCTGCACCACCATTGTGATTACTGTTGACAAAACAAATGTAAAAAAAAATCATGCTCAATTGATTTTAAAGAATTTTTCTACAAAGCATTAACACTATTTAACGTTCCTCACAATTACTGCATTAATAAAACATACTTAAAACTTGGTACAAATATACCTCACTGCAACCTACAGCTACAATCCTCCAATCCAGGACAGCCATACAAGGTAATCAGCTAAAACAGATTCAGTATGGAACAGTCAGCATTTTGTGAATCCCCAATATCATCTTCATTAATCCCTGCAATCTTCATCATCTCCATGAAAGCAATATCATCGTCATTAATCCACGCAATCTTCATCATCTCCATCAAACCAATATCATCGTCATTAATCCACGCAATCTTCATCTCCATCAAATCATCTCCATCAAACCAATATCATTGTCATTAATCCCCGCATTCTTCATCATCTCCATCAAACCAATATCATTGTCATTAATCCCCGCATTCTTCATCATCTCCATGAAAGCAATATCATTGTCATTAATCCCCGCAATCTTCATCATCTCCATGAAAGCAATATCATTGTCATTAATCCCCGCAATCTTCATCTTCTCCAGGAAACCAATCACCATCACTGCCATAACCATATCAATCCCTGAAATCATTACCATTACCTACAACAGCTAAATACAGCCATGCCAGGTCAGCTCATCCCAGAATCCACCTGCAAAATATTATTCGGAGAGAAATTCATACTTAGATTATCAACAAAAACACTATACCCATCGGTTTTGGTAAAATTGGTGATGCTGCACCACCATTGTGATTACTGTTGACAAAACAAATCTAAAAAAATTCATACACAAATGAATACACAAAATACACAAGAATTTTTCTATAAAATATTAACATTATTTATCATTCATCATGATTACTGAATTAAACATAATTATAATAAACTTTATTTCCTGATGATTACATATTTAGCCAACAGCTAATCTTCCATATGGTCCTCTTGTTAGTAAAATACAGTATATATGTGTTAAATAAAAGTTACATATTGTATATACATAGTAAATCTGTAGTAAGAAAGCAAGATATCAGATAACAATTCGGATTGGAATATCACAGGATGCATAAATATCATACATAATATTAAATCAATTTAAATAGCTCCAGCCTTATACATATA
The DNA here is from genome assembly GCF_031769215.1 of Ylistrum balloti. Taxonomy (NCBI): domain Eukaryota; kingdom Metazoa; phylum Mollusca; class Bivalvia; order Pectinida; family Pectinidae; genus Ylistrum; species Ylistrum balloti. Next base: position 27,336 of record NW_026782107.1, on the reverse strand, counting down.
TATATATATATATATAATAGTGTAGCAAAGAATAACAAAAATGACATAAGAAAATACCAATAATATAAAAATGTGTGTTAACAATGTTGACACAAGAAATACACTGGAGGATAAACAGTTAATTATGGGTTAAAAGTTTTATAGGTGAGGCAACAGGATAGTAATCTGCTAAAATATTGAATAGACTTAAAACAGTTCTTTAGAGAATTTTAATATGAAATCTGATCATCCATGCTCCATGAGGTGATTGTTGAGGGAACGTTTGAAGGAGGCAAAACGTGTTGCTGTCCTTATCTCATTTGGCAAATTGTTCCAGAGTTGGCTTCCTGCAACTACAAAATTATTGCCATAAAACTTGGTACGATGTTTAGGAATATGTAAAATATTGCAATGGCTTGATCTTGTACATCTGGTATGGATATCAGACTTAAACAAACTACATAAATATTCTGGAACACATTTGTATACCATTGAACCTGTCCTATAACGATAAAAATCAGCTAAAGGCAACCAGTTAAAAACACCAAACAAATCAACAGATGGAGTGTCATATGGTACATCTAAAATCACCCTTGCTGCATTATTTTGAGCTTTGTAAAGCTTTTGTGACAGAATTTTTTAACATCCTCTCCAGACTGTTGAACAATACAGGAAGTGGGGAAAAACGCATTAAAATATTTGATTCTAGCATTCCTTGGAAGGTATTTCTTAATTCTTCTCAACAGACACAAACCTTTTTTTATTTTAATACATAGTTGACATGATCTTCCCAGCATAAACATGTATTGATTTTTACACCCAGCAGTTTAGCAGACTGTACCTGGTCAAGCTCTGTATTGTTTAAAGACAGATCTAAGACATAATAATTTCTGCTGTTTCTGCTTTGTAGTTATAATCATACAGTATGTTTTTTCAGCATTTATAATCATTCTATTTTCAGCACACCAGTTTTCAACTGCATTAAGGTCACATTGTAATTTATTTTGGACATTTAAAATAGAAGAATCAGAAGCTGATAGAGTTGTGTCATCAGCGTACATATCAGTTTCACACTGTGTTTATAGCGGAAGATCATTTATAAAAGTTGAAAATAAAAGAGGTCCTAATATAGATCCCTTAGGGATTCCATGAGTAATAGTCATGCTTTGGGACAATTCACCTGAAATACATACTTTCTGTAGTCTATTGGTGAGATAGGATTTAAACCAGCTCACCGCTAGATCATTGCACTGGTAAAGTTTCAACTTCTGGATTAAAACATGATGATCTACGCAGTCAAATGCTTTTCTAAAGTCTAAAAATACAACACCATTTATATTTCCTTGATCAACTTCCTGTGTCCATGAGTTAACAATATTCAATAAGGCAGTTTCACAGGAGTGATCTTTTCTAAAACCAGATTGAGAGGACACCAACAGGTTATTTGCACATAGATATTTGTAAAATTCACAGTGGACATGCCTCTCAAGAATCTGATTTAGATCTACTGTTATGAATTGGTAAAACTTTGAACATACCTATATTTGGTACAAATGTACCTCACTGCAACCTCCAGCTACAATCCTCCAATCCATGGCTGACTGCAGGGGACAGAGGAGTAGGGCAAAGGGTCTGACTCTAGGGGACAAAGGAGTAGGGTATAAAGGGTCCAATTCTAGGGTACAAAGGAAGTAGGGTCTAACAGGTCGGCCTAAAGGAGACTGAGGAATAGGGTCTAAATTGTCGGACTCTAGGGGACAAAGGAGTAGGGTATAAAGGGTCCCATTCTAGGGAACACAGGCTTTCAAGTGGGCCCTTATTTTCTTAATTTTCCTTAGTTTTTAACTTCAGCCCTTATATTCCTAATTAAAGCTCCAAAATCCTAAAACAAAAAGCACTACACTTTTGGTACAAAAACACAGCCTGAGAAAGCGAGAAGGGAAGAGACATAGAAATGGAGATAGTAATAAGTAAACTTTATGTTCCTGAAGCTACATGATACTGGGTGGTGGTGGATATTTGATACATGAACGATTATATATGCTATTGTATATAAATACTCCACAAAAGTGCATTTGTCAAGGACTGGAGACGGAAACTGAAGTTTACTTAACCTTTTGACAAGACAAAATACATGTAGGTAATAAATGTGTCAATGTAACATTTGCATTCATTTTTCCCACTTTCAACCATTTACAAATTTCTCTTTTGCTATTTCCCCTTTACTGTTAAAATGTACTTTTGAACTTTATAATGGTCAAATATAGTAAAACTCAGAGCATTAATATTCAGTGACGTCTTGTGTAGGCATCTTGTTCTATAAATGTATTGTTTGATTAGTAAAATTATTTGATTGTCAATTTTATATAATGCAGAGTTTTTAGTATTGATCTTGCCAAAAAGTAGGGTGTGTTTGTTTAAAGTAAACGGAATAAAAAGAGCTTCAAATAACAATTCTAATCTTTGAAAAAGATTTTGAGTTTGATCACATTCCCAAAACAAATGTTCAATGGTTTCTCTTCCTGAGTTACAAAGATTACAACGAGGACTACCTACACGTTTTACTCTAAAAAGAAAGGAATTGGTGGTTAGAATATGGTGAGATTAAACTGTAACCACTAAAGTTTGGAGTTTTTATCAATTTGAAAAGGCATTGCATATATATTCTTCCAGTTATCCTTGTTAAAATCAAAGGTCTCTCCCCATTTTTCTTTGCCTTTAGCAACTAGAGAGTTTATATTAATAATTCATAACTTTTGAACCTTTAGTTCTTTTTAGACATATATCAGTGTTGACTGGTAGAACAGGACGAGTTAGTTTGTATTCCCCAATGTAATGGTTTTGTAAAGATTTTCTAATGGCTGATACTATGCCATTATATTTTAAAAAGTCTCTGTCAATGTTGTATTTATGTATAAATTCATCATATGTAAAGAAAGTATTTGTGTTGTAGTCCTTAATGAAATCTATTAAGTAAATGCCTTTTTCATACCATCTCCGATAAAAAAACTGGTTTGCCACCATTGTTACATTATCATTATGTCATATAGGTGTTTGCAAGAGTGACTTCCCCTTTAGTAGTTTCATGTTATCGGAGTTATCAAATATATGCCCAGCTCCCAAAACATCCTTCCAAGAAATCTGTATATAGTTACCTCCAATATCTAGCAGTCTATTTACCAGGGCTCCAAGTACACCTGAAGTATTGGGCGACCTACTGAATTTTTTACTCGCCATTTGAAATTTTAGGTCGCCATCAAACAAATGTTTGGTAGCCATTTTAGAAATCATTTATTGAAACTCTTGTCAAGTTTCACTTTATTTATTTGTAACATCAGTTGTTTTATTAATATTTTTTAATTAATTATTAATTAAAATAAATAAATAAATAAAATTAATAATAATTAATAAAAAATACAAAAAGTAATTTTCAGTATTTTCATCCTTCTGCTTAATTACTCATTCTCACTGTCAAATTCAGTGGCATTTGGCCACCCCTTATAATGTACTTTTCTGGGGCTTATAAACCATCTTGAAATGTATGCATTTGGTTTAAACTGAGATATTTCAGGTCCTTCTCCACTAATACGAATTAAAGTCTCAACAGTTGTTGGATCCAAGCAGCTCCTGACATCAGATTTAATTCTATTGGCAGCAGAAATCGTTCGTTCACATTGTGCACTTGATACTGGTATGACAAGTATTTTCACAAGGTACAAGATGTTCTAAATAAAAAGAAATAAATATAAATTAAAGTTAACATCTTGTGTTTATATTTTCAGTCATAATATTAAATTAGTGTGACTGAGATTTTACCTCAAAATATGTTGCATTCCCTGCATTTCAATTCCCTGATACTTTACATCTGCAGTATTTTGGTTTGAAATCATTTTTAAAAAAAATGATAAATATCCACCCTGTTTAGGTCTTCCTTGTAAAGCTTCAGTGCCCAGAATACATGTTTTAAGGCTATTTATAGCTATGGGCAAGATTGTTTTGTTACTTTGAAGTGTAAAACTCAAAGTTGTAATGTAACTGAGAATATCAAGAACAAAGTGGCAATATGCAAGAAATGTAAAGTTTTTCAAGTAGGGAAATCTGCATCTTGTAGTGTTCTGTTGATGGCATCAACTGTGCCTTTATAAAAATATAATAAAATATTATTGTCTAACATAATTTGTCTAATAAATGAAAATATATATATAATGAGAAATTTTATTTTCATTATTTTTTTCAATTATTGTTGTTTCAGTTACAAATATCTACGTGTATGTTTACCATCTGCATGTGCATGTTCCAACTCCACTAGCCCAAGCAACTTTGTCCCCACTTTTCCCTCACTAATATAACGCACATTGACTGCCTCATTTTCTTTTACTGACGTATCTGTACCTGCATCTATCATTAAACTGAAATACATACTCTTTCTGAGATTTTCAGTCAGTTCTGATTTCATTTCATCACTGATACAGTGAATCATTTCTGCACACCATATCATTTGCATAATTGTTATTGATTTCTAACCCATTCCTTCGTTGCATGAATTGTCAAACTCTCCCTTTTAAATGAAGAACATCCTGTACTGACGAAATCTGATTTACCATACAACTGTGGATAAGACTGACATAGATGGCAAAACATTTTTCCATCTCTCACCCGAAGCCAACTGAATTCCTTCAACCATTTTGCTGCTATTTTTCGTTTCCCAGAATGACAGGATTATCCGTGGTCATAAGGAGTTTTTTTTCTATCTGGTCTTTATCTGAAGGGTCGTCTTCAGGGGGTTTAGCCTTTTTGCTTGCCTCAGAGCTAGATTTGTAGCCGAAATCGGCAAGCGTCCTTTTCGCCGCCATTTTGGGTTTTTTTTAACTGGACAGCGTTGTTAACGTCAAGTCAAATCAGTCAACACTTTTTCTGAAAATTCCAGGGTTTTTTTTTTTGTCGCCAAATATCGATCATGCATAAATTTTTAGTCGACATTTTGAATTTTTGGTCGCAACTTGGAGCCCTGTTTACATTCACTAATTTCTCCAAAATTACTCTCCATTTGCCTAGAGATGAATATAATCTTTTAATCCAACTCAATTTCAAACCATCAATGAAGTTATAAATATTAAGCATTTTAAAACCACCATGAGTATAATCTTGTACAATAACTTCCCTTTTAACTTTATCAACCGTACTGTGCCATAAGAATTGATATAAAATAGAGTTTATTTTCTTCAGTGTTTTTTATCCAGATTCAGAAGGGAAATAAGTGAGTGATTACATTGTGAAATCATTAGTGGTTGAACAAGTGTATTTTCCCCATTGGTGTAAAGTTTCTTCTGCTCCACATACTAGTAAGACTTTTTAATTTAATCATTTTTTTTTTGTCAAAATTCATCTTGATCATCTCATGTAGATTAACACTAAAATCTATTCCTAAAAATACAAAATTCAGTTTTCCCCATTGAAGAATTAATTCTGGTAAGAATTTGTCCTGACTATGTTTTTTACTCCCAATCCAAACAATTTCAGTTTTGTCCATATTAACCTTTAGGCCAGAAATACTTGTTTAATTCAATTATAGATTCTCTCAATGACTGCTCAGTACCATCATAAGTATCATCTGCATATTGTGATAGTAAAACATATGTTTCATCAACTTAAATACCTTTTATTCTTTTATTATTTCGAAATCTGATAGCAAGAATTTCAGCACATAGAATAAAAATGTATGATGCTATCGGGTCACCTCGCTGACATCCCCTTTTTACATTAAAAAATGAAGAGAGATTCCCCCCTTGATTGAAAACAGCCCCTGCATTATTATGAAACAGTTTTACCCAGTTTAAAATATTCCGAAGCCAAAAAAGCGCAATATCTTGTATTAACTTCCAAGAAACTGAGTCAAATACATTTTCAAAATCTATCATCAGAACCATACCATTATAATGTCTTCACAAGAACTAACACAGTACATTATATTGAAACACACTAGGCCTACTCACATTCACTGAAACACTTTAAATACCAGTCACTTTGGCTAATCCTCTGGGCCGAATCCTCCGGATAGGAGAGTCTGGTCATCGGACTCGTCTGAATCAAATAAGATGCCGTGGGCCCGTGTCGCATTTGAGTTCCTGCTGTAGGTCCTCATCCATCTCGTGGATGTCCATGCCGACGTCCTCACGAGACAGTGTGACATCAGATAGTCCTCGGCTCCAGAAATGGCGCTGGGTTGGTGCCAAGCTTCTTCTTCTTGTAGTCTGTTCCTTTTCCATGGCCAAGGAATTTCTCTGTCCCACTGTCTGACGAGTTTCCTGTCAACGGAGAATTCTCATGTTGTCTGATGGAGATTTCGGCCATTGTCCCGGAACCAGTTGAAGATGTCAAACTTCTCCTTAACTGTGTAACGTCTTCATGTAGCAGGCATGATGATTTGTGTCATGGTTGGATTTTTACTCTCTATTTAACGACGCTGATATGGCTTGGGACTCAACGTGTCAAAGTCTTCTCAATACATCAAAGCGACACTGTTGTTTTAGCGTGTTTTGAGTGCGACCCTCTCGCTCAGTCGCTGTGATGGTTAGCTAATTATCACCATTTGAAATAAAAAATAAGTGGACACCTGTGAACACTAAAAAAAACAAGCCCCAAATAATTACACCTGGCAATTAAATGTAAGTACTGCTTTATCGTTACACGTGTTGGTCTTTTTTTCACAAAAAAAAGTGGGGGGATGGGGGTTTAATACTTGGCATTCTTCCTCTCGTAGGCTTCTGCACATCTTGTTTCCCAGGGTACTGTTAGCTCGATCATGATGAGCTTCTTTCCTGTTCCAGACCACAGCACGATGAGGTTTGTCTGGACAATGCCAGGAAACACAATCTTTTTGCTAGGTGCACCTCCATGTTCCAACCTGTGGTGCCCTCTAGGATTGATTACTTTTGTTTTGGCTGTGACCTAATGGTTTCACTCGGCTTTGCATAGTTGATGTGATGCTGTTGAGGGTTGCTCCTCTGCTCCTTCTTCCTTTCTACTTCCAGCCAGTCACCCACCTCTCTTAGCACTCTGTCATGACGCCATCTGTATCGTCCTTGTGTCAGTGATGTGGAACAGGATGACAGAACATGTTCTAGAGTTCCAGGGCGGTTACAGAGCTTGCATGATGGGTCTGTTGTCAGCCCCCAAAGGCAGAGGTTAGCTGGGGATGGTAGGAGATCGTGGACTGACCTGAGGAGGAGGGCAGCCTCAACGGTTCGTACTTCCCGATGTCCTCTCAGGTCAGCTTTCTGTTAATGGTATCCCATGTGGACCATGCTCCTTGTGCTCTCATCTCCATTGCTCTAGCCTGCCTTCTGTTCTCTTCTGTTCTCCCGACTTCTGACTGTATCAGGGCTCGTCTCTCGTCCTGGGCTGCCCAGCTCCACCAAGTGTCTTGGTTTCACCAATCCCTTGCCGTCCGACAGCAATCATTCCCACAATGTCCTTGTGTTTGAGTACGCTCTCCGCCTGGAGATGTGCATTCATATCATAATTAATCATATCTTTTGACATGTATGTGAATATGTTTATTTACATACTAAATTGTTTCTACAACTTAGTAAATATTGAAAGTAACTATTGGTATGAAACGGTGTGTTACATCATATTTCATATTTATAAAAAACACAATACCATTTGTACTTAATTAGTGTTGACAATAGTATTATTGTAGCTTGTAAAAACATTCACCATCCTTTCATGTCTTCTATTAATATGTATATATATATTTAAATGTAATATAAATTATATCTAACACACAAGGAACACATAACACAGGAAAAAAAAACAGATTTTATAAAAAGAATAAAGTATATTATGTCACATCTGATCAATCTAAATATACAAGAAATCATTTGTTTTTTTTTTTCAATTAAACTGTTATTTCATTTACACGCATAAAGTCACTGATATCACAGGTATGATCACTTGCGTGGGAAGTTAGTCGTTCATCAAGAAGGCATCCATAAGTAAAGTATTGTATAATAGTCTCCGTTTTTCCCATTTCTGAGTAACACAGTTTTCCATCTACACTCCAGGTACGGTCTACACTAGAAAGTTTGAATGCTTCTTTCAGTCTCTGCTGGTTTCTTCTGGTTAAGTCCTCTGCTATAAAACATCCTGATCCTTTCAGCACTTTCCTTTTCCTTATGATATCTATTTTCGCGGTGTGTGAATTTACATATCACATTGCGTGGTTTTCCCTGCTGGTAAACTCCAAGTCTAAGTGCTATGTCAATATCGTCCTTACTTATCCCTATTTTCAGTTTGTCATTCACTAGCTTCATGATCTTCCCAACACATTCGTCCACTGTTTCATTCTTACTGGAGTCATCAAGTCCGACTGTGTGAATTGAGTTTTGACTTCCATGTTGTTCTAAGTCATTTTGGTTATTTTCCAGCTCACAATGTCTATCATCTGCATCCGCTAGTTGCTGCTCTAATTTGCTTACTGTTTGTTTCAAATCATCATTCTGCTCCTCAAGGTCAGAAATACGGCCGTCATTTTTCTCCACGAGTTCTCTGTTCTCTTTTTATTTCCTCCCTCAGATTTATCAACTGTACTTTCATGCATACTTGCCAACTTTTTGAAATTCTCATGGGGGAGAAAAGTACGTGAACGACATTTTCAACTCGGTCGCTCAGTTTCGCGTTATCAGGAATAACCAGATCATCATGAATTTGCATAATCCAGTACTGTTTTATCCTGCATTAAGCCCATCCATGTCTTTTTCAGAGATTTCAAAATTCACTGCCCTACATAAACTATCCCTGCATTCTGCAACAAGCTCACCCCCACATATTGTTCAATATCACTAAACACTGGCTTCCTGGGCTTATTGCAGGGTAAATACAGTAAACGTTCCAATCAAAGCATTTGAGATCACTCTAGTATAGACCTACAGAAATAACAACATTTGATGTTTTAGCTATTTGTTTCATTTAACAAATTTGATCAATTCTTCTACAACAGAATTGAGAAATTAATGTGATTTATTTGCATCAAATGTTGTTTCTTTCTGATGGAAAATTTAAAATAACCAGACAAGTGCAATTGGTTTTTAAGTTTTTAATAATCAAATCTTGCATTGATATTGGATGCTTTTTTGTAGAAATAAATTATATCAAAATAGAGATCTCACTCTGACTCTGAACACAATTCCATAAAGAAAAAAAACCAATCACAACAACCACACAACATAATCTTGCATCCAAACCATTAGAAACATGTCACTAATTTAAATAATTTAATTTTAATTTATTTTCCATAGAAATTCAGTCTAATCTCTGAAGATAGAGGGGGAACATGACAGTTCCTTATTGTAGCTAACACATGCAGACTTCGCGGTTGCTAAAGTCGTTGTCGATGGCTTATAGTTGTAGCAGTCCTCATCCCTGTTCAGCTTGCAGGTCAGTAAAGCTGACAAAGTTGACTGGTCTAAAAGTGATCTTTGGTCCGTTTGTACCTTCCGTAGCACTGAAAACACTCGTTCACAGTCAGCGTTGCTGTTCGGCAGGGTACACAATGATGTGGCCAGTTTGTACAGGTATTCTCTGCCTTTTCATTGGACTTGTGCATTGCTGTTGTTGCGTGCTTTTTGACATCATTCTTCCCTCCATGGCCGACACTAAAATTTCTTCTGCATACCTGGATAAAAATAAAAAAATATTGTCTAGTCAATTATTAATTGTTTAAATTATTTTTTATTGATTTTTTTTTCTTCAAATAATTCAAATCTTTAACATAATTCACAAAACCGTGTATTGACAAATCTAAAATTTCAATACCGTCTGTCACAGAAATAAATGAATGAAAAATATAAGTGTCTTTCTGTGGTAATAAAGAAGGTAATTTTGGCCTTTTTGCTTACATTCTTATATAATCTCTGATTTCACATAAGATCTCATTATTTAAACGTAGGCCATAGATTAATTTTAACGATACAGAAAACGATATAAGAAAACATCGTCTACTTAACGACTTTATCGCCTATGTATGGTCGACTTTCAGTGTCACCAATTTTACCAAAACCAATGGGTAAACAGTGTTTCTGTTGATAATCTGAAGTGTGAATTTCTGTTAGAATAATATCTTGCAGGTGAATCTTGGGATGAGCTGTCCTGGCATGGCTGTATTGGAGCGGTTGTAGGTAATGGTGATGATTTCAGGGATTGATATGGTTATGGCGGTGATGGTGATTGGTTTCCTGGAGAAGATGATTGCAGGGATTAATGAAGATGATTGCAGGGATTCACAACATGCTGACTGTACCGTACTGGATCTGTTTTGGCCGATTACATCGCATGGCTACCCTGGATTGGAGGACTGTGGCTGTAGGTTGCGGTGAGATACATTTCTACCAAAGTTGAGGACAAAGGAGTAGGGTATAAAGGGTCCCATTCTAGGGTACAGAGGAAGTAGGGTCAAAAGGGTCTGACTATTAGGGACTGAGGAATAGGGTCATTTGTGTATGATTTTTTTTAGATTTCTTTTTTCAACAGTAATCACAACGGTGGTATGATGGTACAGTGTCACCAATTTTACCAAAACCAATGGGTAAACAGTGTTTCTGTTGATAATCTGAAGTGTGAATTTCTGTTAGAATAATATCTTGCAGGTGAATCTTGGGATGAGCTGTCCTGGCATGGCTGTATTGGAGCGGTTGTAGGTAATGGTGATGATTTCAGGGATTGATATGGTTATGGCGGTGATGGTGATTGGTTTCCTGGAGAAGATGATTGCAGGGATTAATGAAGATGATTGCAGGGATTCACAACATGCTGACTGTACCGTACTGGATCTGTTTTGGCTGATTACATCGCATGGCTACCCTGGAGAGGACTGTGGCTGTAGGTTGCGGTGAGATACATTTCTACCAAAGTTGAGGACAAAGGAGTAGGGTATAAAGGGTCCCATTCTAGGGTACAGAGGAAGTAGGGTCAAAAGGGTCTGTCTATTGGGGACTGAGGAATAGGGTCATTTGTGTATGATTATTTTTAGATTTCTTTTTTCAACAGTAATCACAACGGTGGTATGATGGTACAGTGTCACCAATTTTACCAAAACCAATGGGTAAACAGTGTTTCTGTTGATAATCTGAAGTGTGAATTTCTGTTAGAATAATATCTTGCAGGTGAATCTTGGGATGAGCTGTCCTGGCATGGCTGTATTGGAGCTGTTGTAGGTAATGGTGATGATTTCAGGGATTGATATGGTTATGGCGGTGATGGTGATTGGTTTCCTGGAGAAGATGATTGCGGGGATTAATGAAGATGATATTTGGGATTCACAACATGCTACCCTGGATTTGAGGGCTGTGGCTGTAGGTTGCAGTGAAGTACATTTGTACCAAGTTTAGGTATGTTTGAGTAATTGTGATGAATGTTAAACAGTGAATGTTGTGTTGAAAAATGTTTTAAAATCATTTGTGTATGATTTTTGTGAGATTTGTTTTGTCAACAGTAATCGCAATGGTAGTGCAGCATCACCAATTTGACCAAAACTGATGGGTATAGATTGTTTTTGTTGATAATCCAAAGTATTAAGTCCTCTTGGATTGAAATTTTAAGGTGGACTCTGGGATGAGGTGACCTCGCATTGCTGTATTGGAGCTGTTGTAACTGAATACCTCGAAAGGCAGTACTGTATTGGAGGGAGGTGACTGCAGTTATAAGGTTTAAGGCCTGTATAGTGCACCTGGTTTTGTTGATTTCAATTGAAGATAATCTGTTTCCTCATTTGGCCTCACTCCTTTCCTTCCCACAAAGACCCTTCAGACTAAACTGAGTCAATATATCTTAATTTCAACACACATTATTTAAAGCTGTTCATCTCTATTTTAGATGGCAGGTGTTTCCCCTCAGGTCCTTCGGGGTCAGACCCACAGCTCGTATACAAAATTGGTTTCCCTTCCCACAAAGTTTTTCCTTTATTTCTCTTATTAGACCACATTTTTGTCCCAGACCCACCCCTCAGGCCTTGGGGGACCGAGACCCTCCATCAATACAAACTTGGTTCCCCTACAACCAAGAATTCTTCTGACCAAATTTAAATCAATTCTAGAGGTGCTTCTATTGCAACTTAAAAGATGACTTTACTGTAAATATTTTTATTACTTTTCAAGAATGGGAGCAAAATATTGTAAATTGAAAGTTTTCTTTAGTTAAAAAAAAAACCAAACATTGATTCATTCAAATTAGTTAGTTTTACTCAATAACTCTGTATGCTGCATACAATCATAGTTCCATTGTCCTCTCTAACACCTGAACTGTTAACAGGCACGCACTACCCTACTAATACTTGCACTGGTATATTGGTCCCACTAAAAAATTCGGAACTATGATTATTTGTAATATGCTACACATATATTAGTTTTACAAAATGTAATTGATAAAGAAAAGTTACTATTGATGTTGAAGTAGCAAATCCTTTCCCAATTTATTTTCTGGTTATTTTGCTTTTCAAACTGGAAAATTATTTCAAAATTTACTGCAAAATGATTAAGTAAATTCAAGGCAGACAGCAACTGTTTTTCATCAAATTTTCATCAAAAAGGAACAATTTCTGAAAGGGAGTATTTATATAACATTCCTTAAATTTAGGCCATATTTAATTTATATAGCATTATAGTCAGATAGCCCCTTTGACTCTACTCACAAGTCCCTTAGGTTCAGACCCTGTAGACCCTATTCCTCAGTGGACTGAGGAAGATGGTTTAAAGGGTCTGAGTCCCTTAGGGAACAGAGCCAGTAGGCTTAAAGGGTTGACTCTAAAGGTTGACTGAGGAATCAGGTTTTGTAGAAAAGGGTCCCATTTAGGGAATCAGGGTCTAGGAATATTAAATACTGTGGGTTGTGAAAAATTTCTTTAAAATCATTTGTGTATGATTTTTTTATAGGCCGCCGGAAATATTGTTGTCATCTTGTTTGTCTGTCCGTCCTTTGTCAGTACTAACGATCATTTCTTTGAACGCAACTCCTCCTAATACTAATGATGAGATTTTCATGAAACTTGTGTATGATTTTTTTTAGATTTGTTTTGTCAACAGTAATCACAATGGTGGTGCAGATGTTTTACCAAAACCAATGGGTAAACAGTGTTTTTGTTGATAATCTGAAGTTGAATTTCTTGAATAATATCTTGCAGGTGAATCTTGGGATGAGCTGTCATGGCATGGCTGTATTGGAGCTGTTGTATTTAATGGTGATGATTTCAGGGATTGATATGGTTATGGCGGTGATGGTGATTGGTAGAAGATAATGATTAATGAGATGATTTTCACAAAATGCTGACTGTACCGTAATCTGTTTTGGCTGATTACAATGGCTAGATGTGATTGGAGGACTGGCGCTGTAGGTTGCATTGATTTTTGTAAATTGATGCTATTTTATCTTGATATTTATATTTTGTGGCAGCATATATTGTGTCGACGGCACTCATTTGTTTGAGATTTGTTTTGTCAACAGTAACCATAATGGTGGTGCAGCATCACCAATTTTACCAAAACCGATGGGTATAGTGTTTTTGTTGATAATCTTAGTATGAATTTCTCTCGGAATAATATCTTGCAGGTAGATCCTGGGGTTAGCTGGCCCGACATGGCTGTATTTAGCTGTTGTAGGTAATGGTGATGATTTCAGGGATTGATATGGTTTTAGCAGTGATGGTGATTGGTTTCATGGAGAGGAAGATTGGTGAGATTAATGAAGACGATATTGGGGATTCACAAAATGCTGATCTGTGTTAACTGATTACATCGCGTGGCTGCCCTGGATTGGAGGATGGCTTGGAGGACTGTAGCTGTAGGTTGCCGTTAGGTATATTTATACCAAGTTTAAGTATGTTTTATTAATCGAGTAATCGTGAGGAATGTTAAATACTGTGAATGTTTTGTTTAAAAATTCTTTAAAATGATTTGTGTATGATTTTTGTGAGATTTGTTTTGTGAACAGTAATCACAGTGGTGGTGCAGCTTCACCAATATTACCAAAACTGATGGGTATACAGTGTTTTTGTTGATAATTTAAAGTATTAAGTCCTCTTTGATTGAAATTTTAAGGTGGACTCTGGGACGAGATGACCTCGCATTGCTGTATTGGAGCTGTTGTAACTGAATACCTCGAAAGGCTGTACGGTATTGGAGGGAGGTGACTGCAGTTATAAAGTTTAGGGCCTGTATGGTGCACCTGGTTTTGTTGATTAGAATTGAAGGATAATCTGTTTCGTGATTGGGCCTCACTCCTTTCCCTTCCCACAAAGACACTACAGACTAAACTGAGTCAATATATCTTGATTTCAACAGTTTATAAAGCTGTACATCTCTATTTTAGATAGAAGGCATTATCCCTCAGGTTCTTCAGGGTCAGACACACCGCTCTTATGCAAAATTGGTTTCCCTTCCCACAAAGCTTTTCCTCTATTTCTCTTATTAGGTCACATTTTTGTCCCAGACCCACCCCTCGGGCCTTGGGGGCCGAGACCTCCATCAATACGAAACTTGGTTCCCCTACACTCAAGATTTCTTCTGCCTAAATTTAAATAAATTCTAGAGGTGCTTTTATTGCAACTTGAAAGATGACATTACTGTAAATATTTTTATTACTTTTCAAGAATGGGATCAAAATATTGTAAATTGAAAGTTTTCTTGATTTAAAAAAAAAAAATCCAAACATTGATTTACTCAAATTCATCAGTTTTATTCAGTAACTCTGTATGCTGCTTACAATCATAGTTCCATTGTCCTCTCTAACACCTGTTGTTAACAGGCACGCTACCCTACTAATACCTGCACTGTTATATTGGTCCTGCTAACAAATTGTGAACTGTGATTATTTGTAGTATGCTACACATGTATTAGTTTTACCAAATATAATTGATAATGAAAAGTTACTATTGATCTTGAAGTAGCAGATCCTTTCCAAATTTATTTTCTGGTTATTTAACTTTTCAAATGGGAAAATTGTTTCAAAATTTACTGCCAAATGATTCAGTAAATTCAGGGCAGACAGCGACTGTTTTTCATCAAATTTTCATCAAAAAGGAACAATTTCTGAAAGGAAGTATTTATATAAAATTCCTTAAATTTAGGCCATATTTAGTGTTTATAGCTTTATTGTCAGATAGCCCCTTTAGACTCTACTCCTTAGTCCCTTAGGTTCAGACCCTGTAGACCCTATTCCTCAGTGGCCTTTAGTCAGACCCTTTAGACCCTAATTCCTCAGTCCCTTGGAGTGAGCCATGGCTTGGAGGATTGTAGCTAAAGGTTTCCGTGAGGTTCATATGTACCCTTTAGAGTATCCTTTATTTATCGAGTAATGGTTAGGAATATTAAATACTGTGAATGTTTTGTAGAAAAATTCTTTAAAATCATTTGTGTATGATTTTTTTGGATAGGCCGCCGGATTGCGGTCGTATAGTTGTCATCTTGTTTGTCTGTCCCTTGTAGACCTGTCTGTACGACCATTTCTTGTGAACGCAACTCCTCCTAAACTAATGATGATGATTTTTTGAAACTTGCTTTGTCACAGTTATTACAATGGTAGATGTGCAGAAGGGGCGATTTTTTGGGTATACAGTGTTTTTGTTGATAATCTTAAGTTGATTTCTTCAGTAAGAATTATCATTTTGGATCCTGGATGAGCTGTACCTGACATGCTGTATTGGAGCTGTTGTAGGTAACTCCTAATGATTAGGGATTGATATGGTTTTGGCAGTGATTGTGAATGTTTCATGGAGATGATGAAGACAATTAATGAAGTAGCTGATGTGCATGAAGGGGTTTTAGCTGTAGGTTGATTGATTTTTGTAAAGTTTAAATTCTTGATATTTATATTTTAAATAGTGGCAATGTTTGTTGAAAAATTGCTTTATATTTGTGTATGATTTGTTTGAGATTTGTTTTGTCAACAGTAACCACAATGGTGGTGCAGCATCACCAATTTTACCAAAACCAACGGGTATACAGTGTTTTTGTTGATAATGTTAAGTATGCATTTCTCTGAGAATAATATCTTGCAGGTGGATCCTGGGGTTAGCTGGCCCGACATGGCTGTATTTAAATGTTGTAGGTAATGGTGATGATTTCAGGGATTGATATGCTTATGGCAGTGATGGTGATTGGTGTCATGGAGATGAAGATTTGGGGATTTATGATGACTGTACCGTACTGGATTGTGTTAACTGATTACATCGCATGGCTGCCCTTGATTGGAGGATGGCTTAGAGGACTGTATCTGTAGGTTGCTGTGAGGTACATTTGTACCAAGTTTAAGTATGTTTTATTAATTGAGTAATCGTGAGGAATGTTAAATAGTGTGAATGTTTTGTTTAAAAATTCTTTAAAATCATTTGTGTATGATTTTTGTGAGATATGTTTCGTCAACTGTAGCCACAATGGTGGTGCAGCATCACCAATTTGACCATAAATGATGGGTATACAGTGTTTTTGTTGAAAATGTAAAGTATTAAGTTCTCTTGGATTGAAATTTTAAAGTGGACTCTGGGATGAGATGACCTCACATTGCTATATTGGAGCTGCTGTAACTGAATACCTCGAAAGGCTGTACGGTATTGGAGGGAGGTGACTGCAGTTATAAAGTTTAGGGCCTGTATGGTGCACCTGGTTTTGTTGATTAGAATTGAAGGATAATCTGTTTCGTCATTTGGCCTCACTCCTTTCCCTTCCCACAAAGACCCTTCAGACTAAACTGAGTCAATATATCTTAATTTCAACACAGTTTTTAAAGCTGTACATCTCTATTTTAGATAGTAGGCGTTACCCCTCAGGTCCTTGGGGGTCAGACCCACAGCTCATATACAAAATTGGTTTCCCTTCCCACAAAGGTTTTCCTCTATTTCTCTTATTAGGCCACATTTTTGTCCCAGACCCACCCCTCAGGACATGGGGGACTGAGACCCTCCATCAATATGAACTTGGTTCCCCTACACTCAAGAATTCTTCTGACCAAATTTAAATAAATTCTAGAGGTGCTTTTATTGCAACTTGAAAGATGACATTACTGTAAATATTTTTATTAGCTTCCAACAATGGGATTAAAGTATTGTCAATTGAAAGTTTTCTTAATTTAAAAAAAAATCCAAACAATGATTTATTCAAAGTCATTAGTTTTACTCAATAACTCGTATGCTGCATACAATCATAGTTCCATTGTCCTCTCTAACACCAGCAATGTTAACAGGCGCACGCTACCCTACTAATACCTGCACTGGTATATTGGTCCCGCCAACAAATTAGGAACTGTGATTATTTGTAGTATGCTACACATGTATTAGTTTTACAAAATATAATTGATAAAAGAAAAGTTACCATTTATCTTGAAGTAGCAAATCCTTTCCAAATTTATTTTCTGGTTATTTTGCTTTTCAAATTGGAAAATTATTTCAAAATTTACTGCAAAATGATTCAGTCAAATCAGGGCAGACAGCAACTGTTTTTCATGAAATTTTCATCAAAGAGAACAATTTCTGAAAGGGAGTATTTATATAAAATTCCTTAAATTTAGGCCATATTTAGTGTTAATAGCTTTATTGTCAGATAGCCCCTTTAGACACGACTCCTTAGTCCTTAGGTTCAGACCCTGTAGACCCGATTCATCAGTCCCCAATAGTCAGACCCTTTAGACCTTACTTCCTCAGTCCCCAATAGTCCGACCCTGGCTTGGAGGACCCTTGTAGCTAAAGGTTGTCCTTTGTCAAAGTTTAAGTATGTTTTATTTATCGAGTAATGGTTAGACCCTATTAAATATTCCTGTTTTGTAGAAAAATTCTTTAAAATCAGACCCTGTGATTTTTTCTCAGGCCCCTTTAGGTCCTATATTGTTGTCATCTTGTTTGTCTCCTAGAATCCTTGTGTCAGTACCCTTTTACGACCATTCCTCTATCCCCTGGAGTCCGCCATGGATTGGAGGATTGTAGCTTGAGGTTGTAGTGAGGTACATTTGTATCAAGTTTAAGTATGTTTAATTGAGTAATCGTGATGAATGTTATATAGCGTTAATATTTTGTAGAAAAATTCTTTAAAATCATTTGTGTATGGTTTGTTTGAGATTTGTTTTGTCAACAGTAACCATAATGGTGGTGCAGCATCACCAATTTTACCAAAACAAAAGGGTATACTGTGTTTTTGTTGATAATCTAAAGTGTTTTTGTATCTTGATGGATCCTGGGATGTTGACATGGCTGTATTCAGCTTTGTAGGTAGCAGGGATTGCTCTTTATGGCAGTGATGGATTTGTTTCATGGAGATGACAAACTTGCTAAATTAATGAAGAGATTTTCATGACATGCTGATTACAATGGATTGTTTAGCTGTTGTAGGCTGCCCTGGAAGGATGGCTTGGGGACTTTAGGTTGATGAGATTTTTGTAAGTTTAGGATTGATTTTTATCTTGTTTTAATTTTGATGAGCATATAGTGTGAATGGTGTTGAAAAATGCTTTAAAATCATTTGTGTATGAGATTTGTTTTGTCAACAGTAATCACAATGGTGGTGCAGCATCTCCAATTTCACCGAAACCGATGGGTATACAGTGTTTTGTTGATAATCTTAAGTATGAATTTCTCTCAGAATAATATCTTGCAGGTGGATCCTGGGGTGAGCTGACCCGACATGGCTGTATTTAGCTGTTGTAGGCAATGGTGATGATTTCAGGGATTGATATGCTTATGGCAGTGATGGTGAATGGTTTGGATGGAAATGAAGATTTGGGGATTTATGAGCTGACTACCGTACTGGATCTTTTAACTGATTACCTCGCATGGCTTCCCTTGATTGGAGGATGGCTTGGAGGATTGGAGCTGTAGGTTGCCGTTAGGTATATTTGTACCAAGTTTAAGTATGTTTTATTAATCAAGTAATCGTGATGAATGTTTATAGCGTTAATGTTTTATAGAAAAATTCTGTTAAATCATTTGTGTATGATTTTTGTGAGATATGTTTCGTCAACTGTAGCCACAATGGTGGTGCAGCATCACCAATTTAACCATAACTGATGGGTTTACTGTGTTTTTGTTGATAATCTAAAGTATTAAGTCCTCTTGAATTGAAATTTTAAGGTGGACTCTGGGATGATATGACCTTGCATTGCTGTATTGGAGCTGTTGTAACTGAATACCTCGAAAGGCTGTACTGTATTGGAGGGAGGTGACTGCAGTTATAAGGTTTAGGGTCTGTATGGTGCACTTGGTTTTGTTGATTTGAATTGAAGATAATCTGTTTCGTCATTGGGCCTCACTCCTTTCCCTTCCCACAAAGACCCTTCAGACTAAACTGAGTCAATATATCTTAATTTCAACACACAGTTTTTAAAGCTGTACATCTCTATTTTAGATAGTAGGCGTTACCCCTCGGGTCCTTGGGGGTCAGACCCACAGTTCATATACAAAATTGGTCTCCCTTCCCACAAAGCGTTTCCTCTATTTCTCTAATTAGGCCACATTTTTGTCCCAGACCCACCCTTCAGGCCTTTGGGGGGCCGGGACCCTCCATTAGTACGATCTTGGTTCGCCTACACTCAAGAATTCTTCTTACCAAATTTAAATGAATTCTAGAGGTGCTTTTATTGCAACATGAAAGGTGACATTACTGTAAATATTTTTATTACTTTTCAAGAATGGGATCAAAATATTGTAAATTGAAAGTTTTCTTGATTTAAAAAAAAATTCAAACATTGATTCATTCAAATTCATTAGTTTTACTCAATAACTCTGTATGCTACATACAATCATAGTTCCATTGTCCTCTCTAACACCTGTTGTTAACAGGAGCACGCTACCCTACTAATACCTGCACTGGTATATTGGTCCCTCTAACATATTAGGAACTGTGATTATTTGTAGTATGCTACATGTGTATTAGTTTTACAAAATATAATTGATAAAGAAAAATTACTATTGATCTTGAAGTAGCAGATCCTTTCCAAATTTATTTTCTGGTTATTTTACTTTTCAAATGGGAAAATTATTTCAAAATTTACTGCCAAATGATTCAGTAAATTCAGGGCAGACAGCAACTGTTTTTCATCAAATTTTCATCAAAAAGGAACAATTTCTGAAAGGGAATATTTATATAAAATTCCTTAAAATTAGGCCATATTTAGTGTTAATAGCTTT
Organism: Ylistrum balloti; assembly: GCF_031769215.1. Taxonomy (NCBI): domain Eukaryota; kingdom Metazoa; phylum Mollusca; class Bivalvia; order Pectinida; family Pectinidae; genus Ylistrum; species Ylistrum balloti. Next base: position 7,199 of record NW_026782107.1, on the reverse strand, counting down.
ATTGTCAGATAGCCCCTTTAGACCCTACTCCTTAGTCCCTTAGGTTCAGACCCTGCAGACCCGTTTCATCAGTCCCCAATAGTCAGACCCTTTAGACCCTATTCGGCAGTCCCCAATAGTCAGACCCTGTAGACCCTACTCCTTTGTCCCCTAGAGTCGGACCCTTTAGACCCTACTCCTTTATCCAAAAGAATCAGTCCTTGTAGACCCTATTCCTTTGTCCCCTTTGTAGAAGAAATGCATTTGTGTATGATACTCCTTTGTCCCCAGATAGGACCCTTTAGACCCTACTCCTTTATCCTCTGGAGAGTCGGACCCTATAGACCCTACTCCTTTGTCCCCTAGAGTCCGACCCTTTAGACCCTACTCCTCAGTCCCCTAGACTCGCACCCTTTAGACCCTACTCCTCAGTCCCCTAGACTCGCACCCTTTAGACCCTACTCCTCTGTCCCCTGGAGTCCGCCATGGATTGGAGGATTGTAGCTTGAGGTTGTAGTGAGGTACATTTGTATCAAGTTTAGATATATTTAATTGAGTAATCGTGATGAATGTTATATAGCGTTAATATTTTGTAGAAAAATTCTTTAAAATCATTTGTGTATGGTTTGTTTGAGATTTGTTTTGTCAACAGTAACCATAATGGTGGTGCAGCATCACCAATTTTACCAAAACCAACGGGTATACAGTGTTTTTGTTGATAATGTTAAGTATGCATTTCTCTGAGAACAATATCTTGCAGGTGGATCCTGGGATGAGGTGACCTGACATGGCTGTATTTAGCTGTTGTAGGTAATGGTGATGATTTCAGGGATTGATATGGTTTTAGCAGTGATGGTGATTGGTTTCATGGAATATTTTTATATTTTTTATCTTATATTTATATTTTGTGGCAGATGAAAGATTGCAGAGATTTGTTTGAAGATGATATGGTGGGGATTCACAAAATGCTGACTGTGCGGTACTGGATTTGTGTAGATTACCTCATTACCTGGATGGGAGGATGGCTTGCAGGACTGGATTGCAGTGAGGTGACCCGTACATGGTGTATTGCTGTGATGAATGTTAAACAGTGAATGTTGTGTTGATTTTGTGTACGGATTTTTATGGTTTGTTTTGTCAAGCAGTATGGTGAGCATCACCAAATTTAATGGAAATCATCAGATGGTGGGGTATTCAAATGATGTGGGGATTTATGATGACTGTACCGTAATTACATCGCGTTTCTGCCCTTGATTGGAGGATGGCTTGTGCATTGTACCTTTTTTGGTTTAGGTAATTTATAAGATGTTTAACATGTTTTATTAATTGAGTAAAAGTGAGTTAATGTTCTGGGAAAGTACTGTGAATGTTTTGTTTAAAAATTCTTTAAAATGATTTGTGTATGATTTTTTTTAGATTTCTTTTTTCAACAGTAATTACAATGGTGGTGCAGCATCACCAATTTGACCATAAATGATGGGTATACATTGTTTTTGTTGATAATCTAAAGTATTAAGTCCTCATGGATTAAAATTTTAAGGTGGACTCTGGGATGAGATGTCCTCACATTGTGGTATTGGAGCTGTTGTAACTGAATACCTCGAAAGGCAGTACTGTATTGGAGGGAGGTGACTGCAGTTATAAGGTTTAGGGCCTGTATGGTGCACCTGGTTTTGTTGATTAGAATTGAAGATAATCTGTTTCGTCATTGGGTCTCGCTCCTTTCCCTTCCCACAATGACCCTTCAGACTAAACTCAGCCAATATATCTTAATTTCAACACCGTTTTTAAAGCTATACATCTCTATTTTAGATAGTAGGCGTTACCCCTCAGGTCCTTGGGGGTCAGACCCACAGCTCATACAAAATTGGTCTCCCTTCCCACAAAGCGTTTCCTCTATTTCTCTAATTAGGCCACATTTTTGTCCCAGACCCACCCTTCAGGCCTTTGGGGGGCCGGGACCCTCCACCGGACCCTCCATCAATATGAACTTGGTTCCCCTACACTCAAGAATTCTTCTGACCAAATTTAAATAAATTCTAGAGGTGCTTTTATTGCAACTTGAAAGATGACATTACTATAAATATTTTTATTACTTTTCAAGAATGGGATCAAAATATTGTAAATTGAAAGTTTTCTTGATTTCAAAAAATTCCAAACATTGATTCATTCAAATTCATTAGTTTTACTCAATAACTCTGTATGCTGCATACAATCATAGTTCCATTGTCCTCTCTAACACCTGTGCTGTAAACAGGCGCGCACTACCCTACTAATACCTGCACTGGTGTATTGGTCCCGCTAACAAATTGTGAACTGTGATTATTTGTAGTATGCTACACATGTATTAGTTTTACAAAATATAATTGATAAAGAAAAGTTACTATTGATCTTGAAGTAGCAAATCCTTTCCAAATTAATTTTCTGGTTATTTTGCTTTTCAAATGGGAAAATTATTTCAAAATTTACTGCAAAATAATTCAGTAAATTCAGGGCAGACAGCACCTGTTCATCAAATTTTCATCAAAAAGGAACAATTTCTGAAAGGAAGTATTTATATAAAATTCCTTAAATTTAGGCCATATTTAGTGTTTATAGCTTTATTGTCAGATAGCCCCTTTAGACCCTACTCCTTTGTCCCTAGAGGCAGATGCTTTAGACCCTATTCGGCAGTCCCCAATAGTCAGACCCTTTAGACCCTAATCAGTCCAAAATAGTCAGTCCCTGTAGACCCTACTCATTTGTCCCCTAGAGGCAGATGCTTTAGACCCTATTCCCTGGATGGGAGGATGGCTTGGAGGACTGTAGCTGTAGGTTGCAGTGTATGTTTTGTAATTTTTCTGATCAATTCTTTTATTTTGACTGATCTTGATAAAGATGAGGTGGAGGGGGTTCAATAGTCTTTGGTGCTCTACACATTTTCTATGTTGAATACTTTTTGCGTGGAACTTTAAAGTTTCTTTCCTAAAATTTGAAGTCATGCCAATATATTGGGAAGACTTTTTGTCGGCCAGGTTAGGATGTTTTTTACAAACTTTTCAGAAAAGCCCCCGGTCGTCTTTTTAGGCCCATGGAAATTCATCCATCCAAGCTTCCTTCAAACAACACTTTCTAAGCTTAGAATCATACTTGTGCTATGAATCCTTCCTCTTTTTGTCTCTCCGGAGGATGCAATCTGATTCTTTCTTCTCGTCATCTACACCCCTGATTTTTTTACCAAATAACTAGTGTATGTCGCATTGTGATATTTTGCAGACGAAACATTATGGTGTCGATATGGCTCTGCCCATCATTGGTACATCTTTTAATCTGCACCCTCTAGGGATACTACCAGTCCATTTTGAGTGATATCCACTGCTTTGTTCCATAGATTTATACCAATTTTAGCCAAATTACCATTTATTGCTCAAGATAAACTGGCTCCATAGAGGGTCAGTAAGTGACTTTCTAACTTATAATAACTACCTGTAACAGTAACATGTGTACAAAAATGGTACCTAATTGTAACAGACAGGTGTACAAAATGGTATCTACCTGTAACAGACAGGTGATAGTTGATAGATCTAGAATACCTGTAGTTAGTAGGTAAGGAATTTTTTAGCTACATGAAATATCTCGTATTTTTTCATTTTTTAGTAAAAGTACCAGGGCTTCAATTTAGCAAAAATGTATGGTTATATATTGTGCATCACCCATTGAAATTAAAGGGAGACAATTAGTATTTAAAGAGGAACTAATTCCATTTTATCTTTTATATATATATAATATAATAATATAAATTACCCAGAATGCCTTGGAAATAGTTATCAGGAAACTCATTCATGATGACACCAACACACCATCATCATCATTATTATAATCATCATCATCATCATCATGACACCAACACATCTTGACACAAACGCATTATCATTATAAAGTGTAATCTTAACTCCAACACCTAATATTGACCTCAACACGTCATTGACCTCAACACATCATCATTATAAACACAACATGACACCCATACATGTATCCTCTTGTAGGAATGATTGGATTTTGTCCAAATTTTATCTGAATCGTGTTGAGGTGAAAGGTAAGCAATGTAGTATCAACGATCAGTCTTTCTCTTGGAGCCCGATAGGGGAAATAGAATAAAATCCTACTCCTCCTGTAGGAATGATTTGATTTCATCCAGCTGTGGTGTGAAGGATGTTCAGGCAAAGGGAAATCAATTTCATGTAAATGGCAGTCATGGTCCCCAAGGGTGGTAGGGAACGTATGGTAAGTCTTGCCCCACCTAGGTCGGGAGCTTAGGGGCTCAGTAAGGGAAATGTTTTATAAAATGATGTATAGCTATGATTGGCAACAATAGATAAACAGTCATGACGTAAGAATTGGCCCTGGGGCCAGGCCTCACTTCTAGGGACTTGGTACTATCTTTGAAACAGGGCCTCCAGGATGCACAAGGCTGTGGCAAACATGCAGATAAGTTCAAGTTCAAGATATTTTTCATTAAGACAATTTTTAAAGCACAGATATAACTCGGCACAATAAGTTCTGAGCACATTTCTCAGCACAGATCTTAGAACATTTCTTGGTACAAAGTCTCGGGATTGTCAACTCCAGATTTATTAGTAAAAAAACTTGGAACACACACTTTTTTCAAATTTTTTTCATCCTGTGTGGTCCTCTTGTCAGTTTTAATGCTAATTGTCTTTGATGGTATTTATGATACACATCTGTCTCATACTTAGGTACACCATTCGTTTGATCCACAGACTACTCACAGCTTTTAATCTCAACATCACGGTCAATAATTTCAAAGTTACACAGATGGACAGTAGCGTGGATCCTTACTAGGAAGTTACGACAACATGTCAATGTCTTCAAATTTGTTTTCTGTTGCACTCGGTTGAAAAATTATGATTTCAGAGTACTGGTCAGAAATTTTCTGCTGTCCAGACACACGGTGCTGAAGTATTTAAGCATATATTGTTTGAACTGATGTTCATCTTCAGCAGTGAGGCAAATCACTGTCCTTTTCGGCAGAAATGTCTTATTCCATTGATTGTTTGGTAATCCTTGACAGCAATAGCTGTACTCGGCACAGCCATAGGCATATTCATCTTTATTTGTTCTATTTCCTTTGTGAATTCTATGTGCCCTTTCCAACTCTGTAACACACCTGTTACAGACATCCATGGCCAGTAGGACTTCAGTGTTCCAAACGTTAGACATTGGGAATCCTTCATCAAGCTTGCACTGAACCTATGCCTAGAAACTTCCCTTTTCACTGATTTCTCAAGGTGTCAAGGATCTTTTTAAAGTTTTTACATGCAGTATGTGATTTCTTCATTCTGGTGTCAGACTTGCTGTCTCCATCTGTGGTCAGTAGTTGATTCTAACAGTGTCAGCAGCCTCTGTGCCATCCATGAAGGCCTAGGCTTCCTCATTCCCGATGGTGGCATTTTGAACACATTAGCCATACAGGTACCTGTGTGGTTCAGACAGGTAACTTTTCCCCCATACTATCTCGGGTACCCGGCATGCTTACAGTTTGTTGCCTTTGACAACACTGTACATCTTTTTGTCTGATGTCAGTTGTTCACACAAGGCCCTTCGTTTGGAGAACGGTCTCTGCTGAAATTTTCTCTTGAACTTGTTGCACTTGTTGCACACTGATTTGTTCCTGCTGGCATTTTTTTCTTCAGCATAGTTAGCTGTTTTCTGAAATCCAGTATGGGAGGGTAAAATGATGTTGATACTGATAATGCCAAAAGTGCTGTCTGCTTGTCCAAGTTCAGTTGGCTCCATCAATGGCCTCTTTTTGAGGTCTCATCTTCTATCCTCTCATTCTCATACAGCTTCTGGCTGATGGTCTGTTTTTAAGGTCACATCTTCTATCCTCTCATTTTCATACAGCTTCTGGCTGATGGCCTGTTTTTAAGGTCACATCTTCTATCCCTCATTTTCATACAGCTTCTGGCTGATGGCCTGTTTTTAAGGTCACATCTTCTATCCCTCATTTTCATACAGCTTCTGGCTGATGGCCTCTTTTTGAGTTCTCATCTTCTATCCTCTCATTTTTAAACAGCTTCTGGCTGATGGCCTGTTTTTAAGGTCACATCTTCTATCCTCTCATTTTCATACAGCTTCTGGCTGATGGCCTGTTTTTAAGGTCACATCTTCTATCCCTCATTTTCATACAGCTTCTGGCTGATGGCCTGTTTTTAAGGTCACATCTTCTATCCCTCATTTCCATACAGCTTTTGGCTGGTCTTTTTTGGGGGTCTGATCTGCTAACCTCTAATACTCATACAGCTTCTGGCTGATGGCCTCTCTTTGGGTTCTCATCTTCTGTCCTCTCATTTTCATACAGCTTCTGGCCGATGGCCTTTTTTGAGATCTCATCTGCGAATCTCAATCTCTTACCACTTCTGACCAATGGTCTCTTTTTGGGATCTCATTTTCCATCCTCTCAATCTCTTACCACTTCTGACCAATGGTCTCTTTTTGAGATCTCATATTCTTTCCTGTCATTCTAATAGCTTTTGGCTGGTCTTTTTTGGGGGTCTGATCTGCTAACCTCTAATTCTCATACAGCTTCTGGCTGATGGTCTCTCTTTGGGTTCTCATCTTCTGTCCTCTCATTTTCATACAGCTTCTGGCCGATGGCCTTTTTTGAGATCTCATCTGCGAATCTCATTCTCATACATCTTCTGGCCGATGGCCTTTTTTGAGATCTCATCTGCGCGAATCTCATTCTCATACATCTTCTGGCCGATGGCCTTTTTTGAGATCTCATCTGCGAATCTCATTCTCATACATCTTCTGGCCGATGGCCTTTTTTGGGGGTCTGATCTGCTAACCTCTCATTCTCATACATCTTCTGGCCGATGGCCTTTTTTGAGATCTCGTTCTGCGAATCTCAATCTCTTACCACTTCTGGCCAATGATCTCGTTTTGAGATCTCATATTCTTTCCTGTCATTCTAATAGCTTTTGGCTGATGGCTTTTTTAGCAGATGAGACCCCAAAAAAGACCATCAGCAAGAAGGCTGGTGGTTATTTTTGGGGGTCTGATCTGCTAACCTCTAATTCTCATACAGCTTCTGGCTGATGGTCTCTCTTTGGGTTCTCATCTTCTGTCCTCTCATTTTCATACAGCTTCTGGCCGATGGCCTTTTTTGAGATCTCATCTGCGAATCTCATTCTCATACATCTTCTGGCCGATGGCCT